>NC_081410.1:22045793-22190793 GCF_030272615.1 Cryptomeria japonica
CACCATTTGACAAGTGGGGATCAGATTTTGTTGGCCCCATTGATCCACCTTCTAATGGAAAATCTTACATCTTGGTATGTACAGACTATGTGACAAAATGGGTAGAAGCTAGAGCTATGCAACATGCAAGAGATAATAAGGTAGTTGAGTTTCTCTATAAAGAAATATTTACAAGGTATGGAGTACCCAGGAAAATTGTCTCAGATCAGGGACCTCAATTAACATCAACATTGATAAAAGCTTTGGTCAATGAATATAATATAAGACACAGGAAATCTACTCCATATCATCCATAATATAATGGCCAAGTAGAAGTTACCAACAGAGAGCTTGAGGCTATTCTTACAAAAATAGTGTCTATCCACAAGAAAGATTGGTCTCATCAGCTTTCAGAGGCAATTTGGGCATATAGAACAACATGGAAAACACCAATTGGATTCACACCTTTTGAGATGGTTTATGGCAAAAAAGCAATGATGCCTATTGAATTTGGGCATAAAACCTTGAGAACAACTCTACAACTGAAAAAGACATTGTCTAAAGCACAGAAGGAATGCATTCAGCAGTTAAATGCTCTTGATGAATGGAGAAAAATAGTTGTTCAACAAACGATTGATTCAAAACCAAAGAGCTAGATGGCATGATAAATATATCAGAAAAAAGAAATTCAAAGTTGGTGACTAGGCACTCCTGTATGATTCTAGATATAAAGATGCTATGGGAAAACTCCAAACAAGGTGGTTGGGTCCTTATGAGGTAGAAGAAGTTTTTTAGAATGGAACAATTCGGTTGTCCACAATAGATCCTATTCGATTTAAACTCTTAGTGAATGGACACTGACTACGACTTTATCACAAGTCAGCTACCAGAGAAGAGTTACTGCAGCAGTTTGCTCCCTACAATGAAATACAAGTTCCTACAGCAACTGCCAATGATTCGGTATCAATTCATGAGCTTCCTGTTGCATTTGGGCATGTTGATAAAGGTGATGTTCCTGCAGCCTCTGCAGTGAACTTATTTACTGTATCATAATAAAATATTTCCACGAGGAATATTGTTCTCCATACATAAAGTTCCATCCACTACATTCCATCCCACTTTCTTACCTATCACTTCATTTCATTTCACCATCATTTTCACCCAATTGCAGGTACGTGTATATTGTACTTTATTTTAATTATGCATTTATTAGGTCATTATGATTTTAATCCTATTTTAATCTGCTCCAAACCCGAAATCTCATCAAACTGTGTGGACACGTGCTAGGTTAAGTTGGGGGGGGTACTTTATGGTCCTTTTTCCCAATAAGATTTATTATCTCGAATTGATTTCCTAACTAACATTACTTATGATGATTATTATTTCACCCGAGTGAATAATAAGTTCTACTGCCAAAATTAAGATATATAGATTTTAGTTTTTGTGAATCTGTCAAACATTTTGGTGAAGCTACGGAAGTATCAGAGTAAAAGATGGGTGGTGATTTGATTTGCCATGAACCAACGGTCCATGAAGGGTTGTTGCAGGATGTTGTCTGTGTGCATTATTTCCCAAACCACAGCTGGCTGGATTATTTCTTGAGAATCAGGGATTTCAATGATGAAATAGCTGTGGAATTTATGCATTCTTTTGATGAAGGAGAAGCTACAGTTAAAGGGTTGAGGATAATTGCTACAGAGCAATGAACTGCAAAGGTCACAAGGTTGCTACAGGAAGGAGAATTATTTCTAGAATCGAAGGATGTAAGGAGTGCTAGGGCAGAGTTCACAATTTCTATTGACAGACCCTTAATGGTGGATTGGCAAGGGACTAGAAGGGTTTCTTTGCCAGCACATTGGCCTTAGGTAGCTTTGTATATTATGAAATATATTACATGTGAAGGATGGTATTCAAATCTCCATTCACCTCACTTCAAGTTACTTAGTCATCTACGTCATGACCAGTGAGTTAATGTCCCAAATTTCTTGTATCATCTCATTTCTATAAATGCTAAGGAGACTAAAAAATATGAAAATCACTCTATTAGCCATCATGGACTGGTGAAGTTGTTGGTACAACGGTCCTTGAGAGATGTTTCACAAATGGAATGGGGTGTGTTTGAGGATATTTTGCAATTTAGGGTTGATGAAGCCCCTATTGAAAATAATCTGCCAGTTCAAGAAGAGATAGTTGCAAAAGATCTTTCTGGTGAAGATGAGGCTTTGCTGGTTGCTGAAGGAGCCGCAATTATTATAGAAGAAAATATTGAAGCAAAGTCAATCGAAGGACAACCCTCTACCTCTCTTCAAAGAGATTCACCTATTTTGCAAAGGGAAGGAAAAGAATTGGAAAAGGATGAATCAGATGAAGAATTTGTTATCCGGCCACAAGAAGCGCATATTCCTCCTATAGCCAAGAGGCATCGAACAAAAACAAAAACTCCTGCATCTATTTCAAAAGTGTATGTAAGGAGATCAAGAAGGAGGACATAGAAGACTCAACCTGTGAGTAATCCAGCAGAGGTGATTGCAATAGAAACTTCGAAGGAAGAAGATGTTGCAGAGAAGGAAATTCAAGAAAACCCTATGGAAGAGAAAATTCAAGAAAACCCTGCAGAAGAGGAAATTCAAGCAAACCCTGTGGAAGAAGAAATACAAGAAGAAATTCAGGAAAAAATTGTAATGGATAAGCTTGCAAATCTTGCTTCAGTGGCATTGCAATGTGAGAAGATTATTAATGATGTTCCACAACAACCTGAAGAAAATGTGGGAGATATGCCAATCCAGAATGAGAAATTTATTGAAGAAATCCCATGGTCTAAGGTAGGACCTATAAGAACTCCTTCATCCCTAACTAGTTTATCAATTGCTTTAACATTTTTTAGGCAATGGGAAATAGAGAAGGATGGGTTGCAAGGGATAATTAATAAGTAGCAAAAAGAGATTGAGAAGAAAGATAATAGAATTAAAGAATTGGAGACTAAGGTAGAAGAGATTTATGGTATGGTTCCTGAGATAATGTAGTGTAGGGCTCCCCCAAGAATTTATGCAGTGCATTTGAAAGAGCGGTATCTGAATTTTAGATTAAACTGCATTGTAAGGGACCTTAATCCATCCTTGGAAACACCTGAGGAATTCTATCATGCTTATCAAACCTCCCCACATGTTGTAAGGAATTTGTTATGTGAATTATATTTACATAACTATGTTGTACCCCAGGACAGAGAATGGAATCCTTTGTTGTACATTGGGGATATCCATCTCAGAGCTCTAATGTCTTGGATATAAAATGAGATGATTATAGGACCACAAGCTAGGGAGTTTGAAAAATTGGAACTTGACTATCCATTGCCATTGAGGAGGGAATTAGAAGCACCCAGGGTTCTGTATTATGATTGGCAAAAGTTGCTAATAAGAGATGATGTTAGTAAGATAGTACTTCCAATGAGAGAGGAAGTCTATCAAGCATATGAGCAATTGGTTCAGACCCATAGGACAACAGCACTAGAAGGGCTAACTCAACACTAGAATCATCTACCAGATCATTTAAAACTGGGAGAACCCTACTCATTACAGAATTTTCATGCAGCTATACAGAGAGCCTCCAGGTACATACAACTAGGCAGGGAGAAATACAATAATTGGTTGCCATTAATCTTTCAGCCTCCGATCCTTATGTGGCCACTTTTGGCATGCCAACTAATGGAACAGAATTATGATGTAGTTGTGGAAGAAACAACTAGATGGTCCAGGTTGGAGAAAATGAAAGGATTTTATTGGAATTTGCCTTCCAAGGGAACCGGACAGGACACTGTTGGTGATTTCAGAGTTTCAACAAATATCAGAAATTTTCCTTTTGCTGTAGGAGCAGCAAACCCTTAAAGTTGGGGGGCATGATAAGTCGATGTTTTGACGTGTTTTTTATCAGGACTCTTAGGTTTTTTGGTATCTTCTGGGTTGCATTGTTATAGTAAAATATTGTGAATTGACTATATGTAATCTATGTTTTAAAACTAAACTTAAGACATCATGTTTGAACTTTGTTAGTTAATTCCTGCAGCCATGCCAATTTATTCCTGCAGCCAAATGGTTTGTCCCTATGATATGCGGATTATTTAGGATGATTTCATATGTGAGTTAATGAATGTATTAGTTAAGTAAGATACATATGCATGTCCTTTTATGTTTTTTATGTGATGTTGCGATGGAGGATTTTCTTTCGTGCCTAAGGACTGGAGAATCACGTTCAGATAGCTGGAGGTCAAACTGAAGGAGATTCAAGTGAGTGTAATGTATGGCATAATCGGAGCATTTGTACTTCACCATTGGAGTTTAACTCTGGTGCACGTTTAATTTGCAAAATATCGCATTGGCATGCAAAGACTATGGTTCAGTTTCAGATCCATAGTTCCTGCAGCCAAGCTCTCTGTTATTCCCTTCATCTGATAGCTATCTGCCTCTTCTTCTGGGCGTAACTGGAGTTGTCCATTGTAGTTCATCTTTTCTTTATAATAAGCTCTTCCTTCTTTTCTGAGTGTTAGACAGAATAGAAAGGGATTGAGCAGAGTTTTTGTCACACATTCTGAATTTTCTCTTTTAGAATATGTAATCATCTTTCAGGAAGAAATGAATAAGAATATGTTACTTTGATCTATTAATAGTTCTGTGCTGAGAGTTTGATATCACTCATCCAAGGGGGCCCACTTGGTGAGTGATCCTGTGTTTATTATTATTGAAGTTAGTTTTTACTTAGTTGCAGTAGAAGTTCATGACTGGATTGCTCCTGTAGCCACTGGAAATAGATCCTTTGACTGTTCCTGCAGCCAAGGCAGAATAGTGTGATTCCTATTATTTTCATTAGATCATTTCAACAGAGTTTTGTAAAGCTTTCATTTAGTCTTTTATGATTTCCATTCCTACCTTTCCTGCAGTAATGCTGAATAATCATTTAAGGAGATTGGTGCATATATATTGCAGACCCATTTCAAGTTTTACATTCCTGGATTGACAACTAAATGAACACTAGCCATGAGAATAGTAAACTCTACCATATGAATGTCCAAACTTCAGATTGAGATTTCAATTAAAGGTATTATTATTGTCATTATAGTTGGGGTAGACAACAACCTTGGAACAATTTCCTAGGTTCAATGAATCTAGACATTTGTGCAATATACACTTTACTTATGTCGGCCAGCGACATAAGAAATCAAAAACCTGTACCAGTTTATTGATTTAAGTGACTATATCACTATCGATGGAGTGTTCATCAGAATGTCTCCTCTGTACATCAAATCTTGCTTTTCCCATTGAATCTACTAATACAGTTATGAACATAGCTCCAAATACCTGTCTCCATAATTGTTGTAAAACCGTATCATCCAACTCTTCATGAATTGCCAGTACTAGTTGCAAAAATGTAACTTTGTTCATAGTTTACCAGTTGAGATCCTAATTACCGGTTCTTTGCTAAACGTCTTCTATACTAGTTAAACCTTACCGGTTGGCTTCCAAGACTTAGATGATCACAAAAACATTGTTTCCATCAATGACAACAAAAAAATTAGTCATCAAATATGAATCTCAATCTCTTCATCACATTGACCAATCAATCATTTACCGGTTGTATATCACCAACAGTGTTTACTGGTTCAGTCAAATGCTAACATTCTCCCCCTTTGGCATTGATGGCAACACTTAGGAAAAAATTTGTCAACTAAGTGTGCAAAACAAATAAAATGACATACTATTACAAAAATTTAAAAGACTTATACTACTACTCCCCAATATAATTACAACAAAATTTTGACTCTACAACTACTCCCCCTTTGAAAACAATGGCAAAGGAAAGTAAATACATATAGTTACATCAAAAAATATATCAAAATTGGCTAGCATATATATAGATGTAAGAGTTCAAAAAGTTTTTACTGTTGGAATTTTGATGATGTTGTGATTGTCATTGATGGACACACAGTTGTTTTAAGATCACTTTCTTTATGTATGAGTTATGCTCAACCGGTAATTGTTCCAACCGGTATTATGTATTATAGTCTATAGACTATTGATATTTTGTAGAAGGTGTTTACCGGTCATAAACTGACTGAAGACCCAAAGCAGTATGAAGACCTCAAGCGATTCAAGGATCTCAAGCGGTACGAAGGAACAAAGCGGTAGTTAACAATTGATCTACCAGTCTTTATTTTGACAACTGATAATTGGTAAAATGTATGAACTGGTATTACTTTGTGATGAGTTATCATCCATCGACACTTTGGCAGTGATTTTGTGTCGTGTTACCAAATGTGTCTAGATGCACTAAACCTAGGAACTTGTAATGTAATCCTATTGGACCAACATGAAATCAGACTCCTTTATAAGGACATCATGTCTAGGGTTTTAGTGAATGAGGATTTTTTGTATGTGCGATCATAGAAGAGAAGATTAGGTCTATGAGAAGAAACAAAGTGTGGAAATATTGAAGACTAAAGTAATGCTAAAATGCATTAACAATGAGCTATCATGGATCTAACCAAGCATACTGTGCTAGTATCTAGATCACTCACTTGTTGATTACTCACATCTTCGACGAGTTTGAAACCTGTAACCGGGTAGGCCTGGCAAAGCCTTTGTAAATCCTCTAACAAGGTGGTTCACAACTGTGAATCTAAAATCCTCTCACAAGGTAGTCTTTAATAGGACTTATCTCCTAACAGAGATCTAGATTCCTAACAAGATCTATTCTAGTGAAGAACATTGTATGAACTTAACAAGTCTGGTTTCTATTCTGTAGATAGTTACTTGTGTGTTTCTACTCACTATGGTTTTTCTCATTTGGGTTTCCACATCAAAACATCTTGTGTTATGGTGATTGTGCTCTTGTGGGTGAATTTTTTATTTGTTGTTTGGTTTGCATTTGTCTTAACCGGTTTGTTAGTAAATCAGCTATACCAGTTAACTGCTAAACTATTTAAGAGTTTGAGTTCAGTATTTTTTGGTATACTAATTCACCCTCCCTCTTAGTATTCATCAATTGGTATCAGAGCCAACCTTTCTATAAGTTTAACCACTTGGAAGGAGATATGGGGGAATATGTTGTGAGGGAACTTACTCATCATCTCACTCAAACTAAGAAAGCCTTTGATGAAATCAAAGTCAAATATAAAGCCTTTCTAGCAAAAAGAATAGAGCATACTAAGAAATTAATGGAGCTTACTGAAAATAGTTCTTCTGATGAAGCAGACATGGAGGCCCTAGTTGAAGAAGTTGAAAAATTGAATGAATCTAATGCCAACCTGAGAAGGGAATTGGAAGGATTGGCTATCAGAATGTGTCAAGAGCTTGAGAACCGAAGGAAAGCTGAAGACCTGGTAAAAGACAAAGATCATGAGATTTCCAAGATGAAGCAAGAAATTAGTGCCCTTACCACTCATCTCCGAGAGAGTAAAGTGAAAAAAGAAGAAATGCAAGGTGAAATAAATATAGCTATTTCTGAGAATGCAACCTTGAAGGAATCCAACGCTGCTATTAACAAGGAACTCACTGAGTCAAAGGAAATACTTTCTAAATTCAATAAGATTACTGTTAAGCTAGAACAAAAGCTTGAATCAGCAAAACCGGTAAAGAATACCACTGGACTTAGTTTTTTCAGTTATGAGGAAGGTGAGACCTCTGGAACAAAAGATGTAGCATCAAAGAAGCAACCAACATCAAAGGATAAGGGTAAGAAAAAGTTTAAACCTGTTTGCTTTAATTGTCTCAAGGAAGGACATACTGCTAATGTGTGTAGAAATAAGGCCTACAATAATTTTCCTTATTTTCTAAACAATAAGCTTAGATCCAATAGATTCAATGGAAACTGTTATGCGTGTAACAAGTTTGGGCATAAAGCATTTGAATGAAATTTTGTTATGCACAACACTGGAAGATATCCTCAAAGGACTCGAGGAATTTTTCCTGAATCCTCTGTGAACCGGAATCCAAATCGGTATATAATGCCTATGACCATTAGTCAGTTAGTGGTGGCTATCAAGCGACAACCAGTTGGAGAGCAACCTATTTCATCTGTCATGGTAGTGGTCACACTGCTGCAACATGTAGGAGGAAAAATGGTAGAATGAACAATGGACCATGCAGAACACCTGGAATGGTATGCTATCATTGCAACAAACTGGGACACCCTGCCAAAACCTGTAGAATGAGAAAGAACCTATCAAATGATATACCAGTCACTCCAGAAGGGAAGATTGATGTTGAAACCGTTCAAGCATGAATGAATAAAACATGGAAAAAGAAACCTGAAGAAGTGTCACAAGATGAATCGGTTTCTGCACCTAGTGTGGAAGTCTCTGAACCGGCAAACTGAGCTTCAGAAAAGATTAGGGGGAACAAATCAGGGAAATTTTTTGAACCCCCGATTTATATCAGTGAAAGACCTTAACCAGTATATGTTACTTGTCAATCAACAAAAGATTGTGAAGCAGTAAAAGGCAAAATTAGGGTTTGTGCCCTAGTGGTGGAGCATTTATTATGGTAGGTGAAGAATTCATTTAAAAGGAATTTTCAAAGTCATTTCCACTTATCAGTTTTTAAGCGAAGAATTTTTCAAGTGCAGAGTGACAAAAAGCGATTTGACTTGCAATTCAGAGAGATTTCAAATCTTGCAGAAGAATCTGGAGATATTGTCAATCAATCAAGTGAAGAACACCAAGCGGTAATCTAGAAACCAAAGTGGTGTGTTGCGAAGCTGCATTTGCAAACCCTAAATTTTTTAATTCTGAAGGCATTTCTCAAAATTCTTGTTTATTAGTTAATCATGGCTTCTGCATCGCACTCTAGCTCTAGTGTACCCATGGATGCGGCTGAATTCATTCAAAAAAAAATGAAATATAATACCCTGTCCCAAATACCTGTCGAAGTCATTGTCAAAGGAGATATTTTAGGGTACATCAACTGCAAGTTAGAAGACCTAGGATCCCTAGTGATTCATTCCTAGCTAGGTCTGTTCTGTGGGGATGACAAGAAGATCAAACTAGAATACAATATCCTGGAGAGAAAGAAACTTCACAATACGGTTTACTTTCTTGAAAAGTTCATGGAAGAGCACATCTACATCATCTTGAGCAAAGTGCATAGCGACAAAATGTATCTCGAGAGGACGCATGAAATTACCCCTGAAGCAATTCATGTTGTCACCAGTTTCTGCAACAATGGTGAGGTGTCGGCCCTAAGGAAGGTCATCAAGAATGAAATGACTAAGCTCACCGGTTCTCTAAGCGACCAAAAGGGAATGACCATCAACACCATCAAAGATGAGTTGGTCAAGTATGCTTTCATGGTGATTGGATACCGAATGTTTTATGCCAGCAAATTAAACTATGTCTCTGCTGCTGCGGTAAATGTCACCTATAGAATGATCATGGAGGATGCCTCATTTGATCTATGTACCTATTTGCAGAAGCAACTTCTATTAAACTTAAAGTCTATAAAGTAGGACAATGCCCTTAGATTTAAATTTAGACAACTTTTGGTTGGTCTATTTTTTTACTTCCAATGCTATTTCCTAAGAGTTGGTGATATTCAATGGTCTGCTGACCAACCGGTAACCAAACAAATTAGGGAAAGTCTCAAAGCAGTGGGAACTAGATATCCTGATGTCTTGAATAAATACTTCAATGAATTTAAGCAGAAGATGAGCCAGAGGATGAGGATATCTAGGGATATTGTCAAGAAATATGAAGAGGACATCTTCTTTACCATTAAAGTAGATGAGTGCATAATGGAAGCAGTAGAACCAAGATAGGAGGAAGTAGAACCTATGGGATATGAGGTGATGTATGACATGTTAGATGGGTATGCCTCTACCTTGATTGCCTCTCCTTTAAATACAAAGAAAAATAGAACTGGCACCTACTTGGAAAGGGTAACACTAGTTGAATAACCTTTAGTGAAAAAGGGAAAGGCAGTGCCATTGGTATCGGCACCAATTACCTCAGTGAGCCCAAAAGTGACCAAGAGGTCACCTGCCAAGAAGAAACCAAAAATTGCACCCACTAAAGTATTTGAGAGGAAGTGGAAGGCCAAGAAAAAATCTTCGGAGTCAAAGGATACCAAACCGGAAGTGCAGCCGAAGAAAACCAGGTAATCAAGCAAGATTTCTAAGTCTACCAGTACTGCACCTGCCTCATCAACACTGATAAATATAGACATCTCTTCTTACAAGCCTCTAACACATTGTCAAAGGACTTTAAAGAATATTAAGAGAAAGGTGATTATTGACTTGAAAGAATTCTTTGATGATTTTTCTGAAATCGAGAAGGAAGAAGTAGAACAGGAGATGATAAAATATCTGTGTGTGAATGACCGATCACCATCTGAAATTAAATTGGTGTTACCTGATTATTTATACAACTCTTTGGACAACAAATGGTGCATTTCCATAGAGAAAGAACAGGAAATAAGGGAGAAAGTATTTTCTCAGTACTTTCCTAAAGCCTCCAACTCTAAATTATTTGAGATAATGGACATGCATAAAGGTCTCTTCTTCATGAGAAGAAGAAGACTCAAGATGCTAGAAGGCAAGATCACTGATGTAGAAAAGGACACTCATCTGCATGCCAAAGTTGTTGTCTGGTTGCATCAAGTTTCTGAGGCCAACAAGAAGGAACAAGACTTGAACCTATCCTCAACCAAACCAGATGAGGTATTTGATGATGAAGGAGAACCAGTTTTAGAACAGGTGGACACTATTGATGTTGATGCTTTGGATGTTGAAGATGTCACTCCAAATGCAGAAAAGGAAAAGTCTAACAAAGAAAAAGCAGACAAGGCAAAATTGGACAAGGAAAAGGTTGGCAAAGAGAAAGCGAAGAAAGAGAAGAGGAAACAAGAGGAAGAGAAGAGGAAAGAAGAAGAGAAGAGAAAAGAAGAGGAGAAGAGAAAAGAAGAAGAGAAGAGAAAAGAAGAGGAGAAGAGGAAAGAAGAGGAGAAGAAGAAAGAAGAGGAGAAGAGGAAAGAAGAGGAGAAGAGGAAAGCAGAGGAGGAAAAGAAAAAAGAAGAGAAGTGGAAAGACAAGGAGGAGAAGAAACAATAAGAGGAGAAGTGAAAAGAAGAAGAAAAAAAGGAGGAGGAAGAGAAGAAAAAGCATGAAGTGGAGCAAAGGAAGAAAGAAGAGGAAAAGAAAAGAGCGGAAGAGAAGAAGGAAGCAGAAAAGAGAAAACAACCGGAGACTCCAAAGGCAACCGGTGGTCAAGACAAATCGACCGACATCACTAGTCCTCTTGACCTCCAATCTATAGATGGATCAGAGTTGTTGCAAGGCATAAAGCTAGCACAAGAAAGACTGGAAACATTGAGGAGGAAAAAGGAGCACGATGTAAGCAGAGGAGAAAAAGAAAAAAGAAGAGAAGTGGAAAGACAAGGAGAAGAAGAAACAATAAGAGGAGAAGTGAAAAGAAGAAGAAAGAAAGGAGGAAGAGAAGAAAAAGCATGAAGCGGAGCAAAGGGAGAAAGAAGAGGAAAAGAAAAGAGAAGAAGAGAAGAAGGAAGTAGAAAAGAGAAAACAACCGGAGACTCCAAAGGCAACCGGTGGTCAAGCCAAATCGACCAACATCACCAGTCCTCTTGACCTCCAATCTATAGATGGATCAAAGTTGCTGCAAGGCATAAAGCTAGCACAAGAAAGACTGGAAACATTGAGGAGGAAAAAGGAGCACGATGTCATTCACACTGTGATTGACACTCTTACCAGTTTGATTCTAGGTACTATCCTCCCCAGTACCAATTCCTCTCTGTCACAACTAAAAATTCTATGTATAGTTCTAGAGGACCAGGTACAATGCCTGGAAGAAGTTGTTGAAGCTAATGCATAGAAGAAGCATCAAAAGGCACTTCACACTTCCTTAGTAAAGAAACTGAATGAGCTCCGGTCTCAACTTCAGAAAGAGCAGAAGGATATAAGAGATGCTATGGATGAGGGAAAACTACTGTTGAGAAAAATAAGCCAACCCCATCTATTTTGTGATGATGTGCTTGCACAAAAGGATAAACTGCAATTTGATTTGTAGGCATTCATAAGCAACTTTAAGAGCCTATATGATTCTTTCACTACATATGGGAAAACTGTTCACCGGTATCAGCTTTAGTCTGCCAGGATAGAATTGGAGATTAGCAACTGGACAACAGATTTGCAGGAGCTTCAACTGGTTTTATTACCCAGACTGCAAATTCTTCAGAAGAGATTTCTCAATTTGGAAGCCTTAACAGTCACTCAAGAGATGAGTACAATTGCTGCCATGGAAGAACAGGTATCATAGATGTAGATGGAAAGTGAGGTTGCTACCTCATTACTTGACTTATGATCATTAGCCATGAAGACTTTTATGCAGGATTTTAAATCTGTTTTTGATAAGTTTCACTCATTATTGTCATAAACATTTACTTATTTTAATGATAATGAGAAACGGGGGCTATTCTATTGTACTTTGTCATTGTTGGCGAAGGGGAGTAGTCTTTAAATTTTGATGAATGTTATGTATACTTTCATGTTTACCTCTTTAAGGAAGTAGTATACATTGTATTTTCTGCAATAGGGATAGTGTATATGCTTAGGGGGAGTAATTTTGATTATGGCATATTTTTGTTGTAAAAACACTTAGATGTCAAAAATTTCCTAAGTGTTGCCATCAATGCCAAAGGGGGAGATTGTTGGCATTTTGATGATGTTGTGATTGTCATTGATGGAAACACACTTGTTTTAAGATCACTTTATTTATGTATGAGTTATGATCAACTGGTAATTGTTCCAACTGGTATTATGTATTATAGTCTTTAGAGTATCGGTGTTTTGTAGAAGGTGTTTACTGGTCACAAACTGACTAAAGACCCAAAGCGGTATGAAGACCTCAAGTCATTTGAGGATCTCAAGTTGTACGAAGGAACATAGTGGTAGTTTACACTTTGATCTACCAATCTTCATTTTGATAACCGGTAATTGATAAAATGTATGAATCGGTGTTACTATTTGATGAGTTATCATCCACCGATACTTTGGCAATGATTTTGTGTCATGTTACCAAATGTGTCTAGATGCACCAAACCTAGGAACTTGTAATGTAATCCTATTTGACCGACATGAAATCAGACTCCTTTATAAGGACATCATGTCTAGGGTTTTAGTGAATGAGGGTTTTTTGTATGTGTGATCATAGCAGAGAAGATTAGGTCTATGTGAAGAAACAGAGTGTGGAAATATTAAAGACTGAAGTGATGTTGAAATGCATTAACAATAAGCTATCATGGATCTAACCAAGCATATTGTGCTAGTATCTAGATCACTCACTTGTTGATTACTCACATCTTCGACAAGTCTGAAACCCTTAACCGAGTAGGCCTGGAAAAGAATTTGTAAATCCTCTAACAAGGTGGTTCACAACTATGAATCTGAAATCCTCTCACAAGGTAGTCTTTAACAGGACTTATCTCCTAATAGAGATCTATATTCCTAATAGGATCTGTTCTGGTGAAGAACATTGTATGACCTTAAATAGTCTGGTTTCTACTCTGTAGATAGTTACTTGTGAGTTTCTGCTCACCATGGTTTTTCCCATTTGGGTTTCCACATCAAAACATCTTGTGTTATGGTGATTGTGCTCTTGTGGGTGAATGCTTTATTTGTTGTTTGGTTTGCATTTGTCTTAACCAGTTTGTTAGTAAATCAGCTATACCGGTTAACTACTAAACTGTTTAAGAGTTTGAGTTTAGTATTTTTTTATATACTAATTCACCTCCCCTCTTAGTATTCATCATTTACAATGCAATCTTAGAAAAAGAATCACTAAAATGTGATTTCAACTACTTCAGATCATTATGCCAGGTTTCGAAAATAGTATCGATAATCTCCACAAGTGTATTGATTTGTCTAGCAAACTCCTCCATGGAATCTATGGTACTCATCTCTAGGGTTGCAAGAATAGCTTCAGATTCTTTATAGGCTCTGTGCAGGATTTCCACCTTTGGTATCAGTTGTGGTTGTAATTCCTACAGTTATCTGATCCTTTTAACCTGCTCATTTTCATAAGCTTTCAACTTATGTTGAAGTTCAACAACCAATTTTTTAAAATTAATAGCAGAGTCATTCAGGGGCTTAAATGACACTAAAAACTTCAACTTCTTGCTCAACTTCCTCCTTCTTCTTCAAATCAACACAAAATAATAAAAATTTAGCTACAGTGGAGAGTATTTTACCTCCAGTCTCAAGTGCTTCTTTCAAATAGTCCTTATTGACAGTAAGAGCAACTTTCCCTTTATCAATGGCAGTCATTAAGTGCTATGTTCTCTTCTTGTAATCCTTTTCAACACTAACATAAGTTGTATCCTTAAAATATTTCATCAGTTCTCTAGCATTATTAACAAGTTGTCCAAGCTTGTCAATAGGAGTAACAAATTTATTAGTATCAGTCTCTAGTAGGAGACTTGACAAAATCTCAACAACACTTCTTATTGTTTTTGCCTCCTTCTGTTGTTCTTTCATCCTCTTCTTGTTGGCCCAGGATTGCATCGCAGTTGCAATCTCCATCAACTCAGTTGAACTCAACATATCCATATTAATGGGCCCTTGAATACTTAATGCATCATCGTCATCTTCATCCACAATTATCTTTTTAGAATCAAGTGGCGAAGGTGTCACTTTAGGTTTTGTCTTCACTATCTTCTTCTCCTCTTTCTTTTCACTTTCCTTATCCTTTTTTAGTTTCTTATATCAATGGGGGGTGTGTATTAATAGTTTTCAAGTTATTACCGGTGGCTCCTCATCCTTATTTTCTTCTTCATTTTTATTTTATCCATGTCCCTATTCCTGTTCATGTTGCTCAAACATTTGAGCATCAACATCCTGTACATTTACATTGTCAGTAGCATTAGCATCATCATTATTATCAGTATCATCATCATCAAGGATAATCTCAGATTCAGTTTGTGTGTTTACTTGTTGATCATACAACACAAATTCATCAGGCTCGAAATTAGTTATCTTAAAACCTTTAGGAAGATCTTCAACCTCAAACTTCTCTGGTTCAACTTCCTTAACTTCTTCCTCTTCATCCGGAATCAGACCCAGTATCTTCTTCAAAATTTGTTTAGTCTCCTCATGGACTGATTGGGTCTCTTCGATTAACATTATTGTCAACCTTTTCTATGACCTAAAAGATGACTTTGCCTTAGCGAAAATTTCATCTAGCTCTTCCTTAGTAGCTTCAGGTTGCAAGTTTTTCAGAAAATATTCAATGAATTCCCTATCTTGTTTTATGGTTGCCTGCCATCTAGAATCAATTATATTGTATAGTGAATTCAAAATTTTACCTCACAACTCAATTAGGGCCTTGTTGTAATTATTCATCATGTAAACAATTGCATCTTTTGTTTTCCTATGTTCATCTTCATTAAACTTATCATACAGTTTATTCACACTAGTCAATAAACCATACTCTTTAATATTTATTATTACATTTTTAAGAGGTGTGAGCTTTGTTACCATTTTCCTTAAAGATTTCATAGTAGAAGTACCATCAACCTTTGACCTTTTTCCACTAGTCCTTAGGACTTTCTTTTGTCCTTCAGACTCAACCATTTCTTCCTCAGTATCTACCAGTTTATGTTCTTGTTGCTTTTTCCTTTTACTAGTCTTAACCGGTGCAACAAGAGGTTCAAAAATCTTACCTTTCCTCTGAAATTGAATCTTAGAAGGTTTTTCTTTCTTTATTTCTACTGGTTTCTCCTTATTAACAGTTGCTGGTTTTTCTTTCTTTACAACTTTCTCCTTTCTAGATCTTGTCTTTACACCAGTGGGGGTACCAGTTGGATCACTTGATGTTCTGGCCTGTTGAACAACATTTTTTTCTCTTTCTTTAGCAATGGCTTCCTTTGTGATTCATTCTTTCTCTACAAATGCTTCAACTTCCCTTCTAACCTTCTTTGCTATTACCAGTTGGTTAAGTTCTGAGTGCACTTGAAGGGATTTCTCCTTGTAAGTGTTAAAACGTTCCACAGTTGTATCTACCAATTGGGTAAGCAAATGGTCAACATATGCAACCAAAAGATCTTTATCTACTTCATATCCCATGGGCATCACCCATGTAGTTTGGGGCTCAACTGCCTCCATCATGCAAGTATTTGTATCAACCATAAATCAAATTATGTTTACATACTGGTTGACAACCTATGTCGGTATCCTTTCGCTTGCATGTATTTTCTTTTGAAAATCTTTAAAGTATACCCATGCAATCTTGCAAAAATCATTACCAAGTATTCTAATGTTGTAATTCATCTATCCATTGGATATCACCAATACTGGGGAAACATTTCTAAAAAATAAAAGAATAGACCAAGAATTAATTATCCAAACTTAAAAATTAGCCTTTTATCCTTCTTGATGGATTCCAGGTTCAGCACAAGTTGACTCCTTAGCGCCTCTGACAAGTCATAGTCAAAATCTTCCTTTATCATATGGTAAGCTATATGAATAGATGTCACAGGGATGTTGTTCATCCTGCTAGAGTAATAGATCTGGTAACTGATTACCATAGAAGCATAATTTACTATCGGATCAATGATATTATTCACCGTCATTTCTCTGTCATCCCATTTAGAATGTGTTAAACTTTCCACATCATTCTTAGGAATGGATCTCAAAACTGGAACTTCACCGGTGGCACAAAATCCGGTGACTACATGAATAGCTTTCTTATAATTTTTATGTGGTCAATCAAGCCACATAAACTGGTCATGAATCCTGCTAAGCACATATCTCACAAGTTCATCATCAAAAATATTAATAAAATTTAGGGCATGGTGAAACCCTTTCTCGGTAACCCTTTTGAATTGTTCCTTTATCACTGTGTTCTTATCACACAATGCTTTATGTACTGATAAAAAATAGTAGCAACACCAAGATCCTCTATTTTGCAATGATAGAAAGATCTAATATCTTCAACATGTAAGACACCATAAGGAACTCCAGATAGGGCTCCAGTAGGATTAGTTTGCTCAGACTTAAATGGGTGCCTCTTAAATTCAGGATGGGGTCTATCGGTAACATCAACTAAATGTGGGGTGTCCATCTTCAATGATTTAGAAAGATAAGAAGATAACAAGATATCTGGATAGATACCTTATATCACTTCTGCACTAGGGTTTCAAACACCAACAAAACTTCTTCACCGATTTCGGATTGTAAATCACACCAAAACACTTCAAATCTCTATCAAACAAGTAAGAATCCACAAACACAAGCTCTTCTTTGCTCACTCTCTATGTGCTCTCAAGTATGCAATGTGCCAAATAACATTCAAAAAGTTACTTTTATTTGCCCATTATCTACCACATTAAATGCCATTACCGGTAAAACCCTAAAATATCTTATAACACATTATTGGTTCACATAACACATCAAGTATGCATATTTAACATACCTTATGATCCTCTAGGGGGTTCTAAAATAGATCTAACATTAAGCTTCCCCTAAGCTTTTAAACAACTTAGTTTGTTGGTGAAGGGTTCTTCACATTAGGTGAAGAAATAGGATCTTCAGATGGTTTGACTTCAGTTTTCTCATCATCCTTCTTTTTCTAGATTATGTTCATTTCAGCTCTGGTCCCCTCCACATCAACTTTCATCTTTACTTTCTGGTCAACAAATTGATTCACCGATTGGTTCATCTTAGCTTTGAAAAACTTTGCCATATGTCTCAGTTTATGGCAATGATAAAAATCCATACCAGAAGCTCTCCAAGGTCCAACATTGCCTCTACCAGTCCTTCTTTTGTGGTTCATAGCTACATGACCATAGTTATGATAGATTGTGCACACCACATTCATTATTTTCTCCATCTCACAGGGACTAGACCAGTTAGCATAGGGTCTTTGCCAGTTAGGACTTCTTTGTTCATTAAAGGTTCTCTGCCAACCACCATTAGACCTCTGACTCATGTGAGATGTAGGATTATTTGCTCCATACTTGCACTCAACATCTCTATGTCCATGCATATTGCAAGTGTAACAATAACCATTAAAGGTTCTAGGATTATATCCTTGAAATGTCTTAAGTCTATAACCATTAGAAACATCAAATTTGCTTCTACAAAAATTAGCAATATGTCCTATCTTATGACAATTGAAACAAATAGGCTTATAGGATTTCTTACCGGTGGCTTTTTGAATCTTAGGAGCAGGTTTACCTTCATGCATGTTGTCCTTAGTACTGGAAGACTCACCTTTCTCACATGTATTGTAACCCAGTCCAGTTGTATCACCTTTCATCCTTTGAGATTGGATCTATTCATCTAGCATGGTAGAACTCTTGTTAAACTTTGCAAGCTTCTCATTAGCTTCAACAAGTTCTTGTGTAATGTCTTCATTCCTTTTCATAAGAGTCTCTCTAAGAGACATTTCCATATCCAATTCTTCCTTCATCTCTTCTTTTTCTTCTTTTTTCTCATGTCAGTGTGTATATAGAGTGCCATTTTCCTGATTAATCCTAAAGATCTCATGATCTTTCTCTTTGATATTGTCTTAAGCTTCCCTCCTTGCTTCAAGTTCCTAACTCATTTGGATTGTAAGGGCTTCAAGCTCTCTCCTTAGGTTAGACTTTTCATCATTTAGTTTTTCCACCTCATCAACTATTGCACCTATGTTTTCTTCATCAGAAGAACTAGTTTTAGAAACCTCCAACAATTGTTTGGTTAGCTCTCTTCTCTTAGCAAGTAAATATTTGTACTTGCCTCTCAATGTTTCTAGGGCTTCCTTAGTTTCTACAAGTTTATTTGACATCTCTCTATAACTCATGTCCCCCATGTCTTCCTTAGGAATCCTTCTCAAGCAGTTAAGCCTCAAAGAAAGTTGGCTTTGATACCAATTGATAAACTTAAAGGCACTGAGAGGGGGAGTGAATCAGTGCAAGCACAAACAATATGAATCTAATCACCAACTTAAACAACTTAAAACTTATCAATAATAAGAGGAACATCACCACATAAGCTAATGCCCAATAAACAAAATTCCACATAACACAAGAGATTTATACATGGAAACCCAAAAGGGAAAAACCATGGTGGGAGTTAATACCCACAAGATTCACCATCTACAGAATAGAAATCTTGACCAGTTAAGGTCTTAAATATTCCCTATTAGGAGTAGACCCGGTTAGGAGTTACCCGATTAGGGGATTTAAATGATAAGCCCTTATAGGAGCTTTGACTTATTAGGATCAACCTCACAAGAGGATTTAACACTCTCATATAGAGCTACCCTGTTAAGGGATTTACAAGTTAAGGCTTTTGAGGACATACCCGGTTAGGGGATTTTACTACTGCAAACTTTTAGGGAAATAATAGTCAAATGATCTTCATGTAACACCTTAGTGTCTGATAATATCCACTTCAGATCCTCAAAAATTCAACAACACATCCATATAGAGCTTTTCTAATCACCGCAAAATCAACTTCACCTAATTCACCTTCGATATCACACACATACACATTCATATACTCACACTGACTTGATACCTCATTACACTTTATAAACATCAATTTTAGTTGGCTACAACCTTGGAACAATTTCCTAGGTTCAATGAATCTAGACATTCATGCAATATGCACTTTACTTATGTCGGCCACCAGCATAAGAAATCAAAAACCTATGTCATATAGTGATTTAAGTGACTATATCACTATTGGTTGAGTGTTCATCAGAATGGCTGCTCTGTAAATCAAATCTCGCTTGTCCAGTTGAATCTGCAAATGTGGTTATGAACATAGCTCCAAATACCTTTCTCCATCATTGTTGTAAAACTGCATCATCCAACTCTTCATGAATCGCATGTACCGGTTGTCAGAATGCAACTTTGTTCATAGTTTACTGGTTGAGATCCTAATTATCGGTTCTCTGCTAAATGTCTTTTGTACCAGTTAAACCTTATCGGTTGGCTTCCAAGACTTAGATGACCACAAAAACATTGTTCCCATCAATGACAATGCTAGTCTCAAATTTTGATTTCCCTCCTATCCTTCTGCAAGAAAATGAATAACTATGTCTGCATATGAAGAGATCAGGGAAATAAAACTCTAGAGTAACATATAACAAGGTTTTAAAACCTTCTACACTTTTAACTTATCCAAATTTCAGGTGGGTATACCTTCTGTGAATATTTTCACACTTTAAAAATAAGATCCACAATAAACTAGTGTCAAAAACCAGTGGATTTCATCACCTCAATGTAACTGAAACATTAGGAGAAAAAATTGTATACATTTTTAGTATTGATCTTCAAGAAAATTAGAAAGAATCCCACAATTGGATACCAGTGCCTTATTTGGGCTACAGAGTCACCCAAATCAAATTATATCTCCGAAATTGAACAATCTCATACATTTCACCACCTCGGCCTTATGTTAACCCCATACATGCCTTACATGTACATGATTTTATCTTCTTAAAACTAAAACTGTTCATCAAATTCAGAATGAGCAAACAATTAATTTAATGATGGAGACATTTCATGCATATTTAATTCCTCTTCCTTGAAGAGGAAAGCTAGAAACATACCCATATGACTACCTTACAATCCATGTTCAATCAAATAACCCTAGACTATTCAAATGAAAACAGCAAATTAATGAGTGTACACCAGAAGACAACACAGATTTAGGCCTGAAAAGTGTTGATTTGTATCCTTATATTCATTTTTTAAAATATTTATTTACATGACTCAAAGTATTCTCTGTAAAAATGAGAAAAAACCTAGATATATTTCTACAAGGTTTTCTTACAAAGATTCTTGTGATCCCCTTTTTTACTAGTCCTCATATCCATTTATAATATCATGGATGCATACAAGCTTCAGACATTCCAAGGAAAATTTTGTTACAAACCGCAATATCCTTCAAGAAATAGTTACAAGTCCTTCTCAGTATCATCGACCTCTTCAGTTTGTTCTTCCACTGCAACATCTTCTAATTGTTCTAGAATATCTTCTCTTTGTCCAGTATACTTGTCCTTCCACTCCTGAAACACGTCATCACTCAGCCAAGAGAAGCTAACAATACTCTTCTTCATCCCTTCTAGTCTTTTCCAAGTGACCCTCAACTGTCGAGTCTCTATTTCTATGAAACCATAGTGTGACTTTACCTTTTCAATCTCCTCAATTGTCTTGACAAATAAGGACGTGTCATCAGTGTTGATGATTTCATTAAACCTTTGGGACAATTTGTGGTCCATTTCTTCCAGCCATGCCTTCTCCTCCTTTAGCTGAGTCAGACCAACAAAACCCTCAGAGAATAACTCATATTTGTGATCAGAATATTCCTTCCTATACAATTGGGATTTTCTCTTCACACTTGCCCTTTCTTCTGAGAGTATATTCATTTCTTTTATGAATTCATAGGTGGATCTGAGACTATCATTTGCCTCTACATCTACATGGGATGAACACATAAGCTCTAATTCCTTTCCCCTAGGCATCCATTTACTCAAAATTGGTTCCAAAGTGCTCTCATCTTCTCTTAATTCAATCAAAATATTCAGAATCCTCTTCATAGAAGTATGCAAATTTTTAAATTGTGGCCTTTACCTTTTCCTCGTATTTGCTTGCAAATAGGGCTTGAGCCCGTTTCATCTTTTCCAACTCATGTTGAATAGTTTCAGCTGATTGGAAACCAGAAGGCATATGAGAATGGGGATATTCTATGATAGGACTTGTAGGTGGAGGTTTTGCTGGAGAAGAAGATATCATAAGAGTAGAGGACTCACCCTGATGGTGTTGTCCTACCAACTGACTCTGAAGTCTAGCAATGATGTTGTCTCAGTTAGCTATTCCCTCTTTGGCCTCATTATAAGCCTTCAAGATTGTTTCCAATTTCAATTGGAGATTAGCTTTTTCTTTTGCCTCCTTTTCTGCCAGTGCTACACTGAATTTTGCAGTTTCTAAAACTGTGCTAGCAACTTCTACCACCCCTGTATCTTGGACTATTTTCACAATCATACATCCCATGAAACTAGAATCTGAGGCATCTTTTCTTCTTCTATTTTCATCCTTTTTCAAAGACCACATGACTAAAGCAACATCATCTTTGTTGAATGCCACTCCTTCCATAAGCTTGGTTTCTTTCTTGACCGCTACAAGTACCAGAGCATCAGCTATATCCCACTCAGGGAGGATTAAAACACCAGCCTTTGATACCATCTCTCTTCCCTCTTTAGGAGTAATGGCCTTGAATTCTTCAATCATTTCTTGTTTTAACTCTTCCTCCACCAGAGTTGCATCTTTGTGAGGCTGTTCACTCTTCCTTTTTTCACATCTGGCCTTAAATTGTTCCATGTTCTATTTCCATACAAATTGCATGAAGGCCCCTATTGTAACAAACTTACTATCAGCTAGGAACTCCTCACTGGTTATCTTAACAGTTGGGTCTAACTCTTTACCTTTGAGCTCACCTTGAGTCAACTTCATCTCAGAACTAGGTGGCTCTTCTGGCATCCCCTCTTGTGTTTACTCATATGTGTAGGCAATCTCCCCAAGACTCCCTAATTGTAACAACTATTCGGCCACCACTTGCTCATCTCCTATGTAGATGGGGGATTGAGATGAAGAATACAGAGGCTCATCGGTTTGCACTTCCTTCCCCACTCTTTGCCTTTTAGGGGAGTCTTGAATGTTAATGACATCTTCAATTTCTCTTTTCCCTCTTGAAGTAGAAGGCTCAACAATCACTGGCATCATCATATTGTATTTTGATTTCTTGTGCATTACATAATCACCAAGTGGGATAGCCTTAGCAAAGGCAGGCTTAGCCAAAACCAATCTAACCCTTTCAAGATCATTTCTCATTATAGCCTCCCTCTTCAGAGTTTGCATGGGGTCTTCAAAATAAAGAATTAAGCAATTTATTTTTTCCTCAAAGGGATTAAAACTAGAAAGAGGGTCATAACTACTATCAAATTGATGAATGAAGTCAAGAGCCCTTTTGTATGCCACCCACTTCTCTTTCCTCAATTCTTGCTCATCCAAATTGAATTCATTCCTAATAAAATCTTCAGGAAATGAAATTGGTGTGGCCTACCTTTACATATTGCTCTCTTTCTAAACACGCCATTGAAAAAATCTTCTGGGTCTACAAATCTTGAAACTGCAGTAGACAATCTATATGATTTAAAGAATTATTCAAAATACTTCCATCCACCTTTGGTGATCACAAAATGTTGAGCCATGGTAATAGATGGGAAAATAGTCCCTATACCTCTATTTGTCAACTATGCCTCTTGCACACCTCCAATCTGCCTTAAGACTTCTGCAATTCCTATCTTCAATGGGACTTGATAAGGCAATAAATATGGAGTGCCTCTAAAACCATAAACTCTGAAAACTGTAGAAACAGGGTACAAATACATATCACCCCAATTATGAACAATCTTAATATCCTCAGCAAACTCCTTGGGCCTATGGAATTCTGAGAGACCCTTAGGAATCCTAGGGTTTTCTGCAAACAAGAGGATCCCAATTTTAGATGCAAAGTACCTATCAAACTTCAGGTAACTGACATCTTCTCTATCCTAGGATAGCATGGTGCTCAATAATTGTGCTGGCATCTCTTCACCATCTTTTTCCTTGATTAGTTCCATTTCACTAGAAAAATAATCAGCACCTTTAAATAAAAACATGTGCATGAGAAGGGAGTACCATCCAAAAGGCCTATCCACCTTACCATTTTTTATACCTACTAGCCCTTCATGAGTTGCATCAATGAGGTAAGGTGCATAATCAAATGTTATTGCCAAAGAGGAGTTTAGAATCTATGCAATCACAAGCATGTAATAGGTTGGCATGTTTGTCTCAGCATCTTCTCCAAAAATTTGACAAAGTGCCCAATACATGCCCTTAGCCCTTAGGGTAAACAGATTCAAGGAGAAAGGTTCCATGGTACTGGGGCCTACTACAGTTAACCCTCCTATCTTGACAAAAAACTCTTTTAGTGGGCCACTCCTTAGGTGATCCCATTGTACATTGTAGACCTATGCTAGTGTTTCAAAGTTGATAGGCTCTAAATAATTGGACACTTCACTGAGCTTGAAAACCTTCCTAAACTCATCATGATTAATCTCAATTAAGGTTGATCCCTTTGTATTTTTGATACATTTGGCTACAAGGTCATAATTTTATGCATTCAGGGTCAACAAATCTATATTCATGAAGACCCCTAGGACTATAAGTTTTCCCACATCCAATTCCCATATAGTATTTAATGGGGTAGGGGAATGTCTTTGACCAAAACCTACCCTGAAAAGTCTGAGGCTTGACATCCCTATATTTGGATCCCTCAACCAATTTCCTTTGTCATATAGACCGTCTCCAATTCTTAAATGAGGGTTTTTTGGCACCAATTCTTTAGCTTTGGCCCCAACATTGGTAGACCTAGTTAGTTGTTCTAGGAAGTCATCACATATATTCCTATCTTGGTAATTTACCTTCCATGTGAAATCCCTTCTTGACATCATCCCGTTAATGCAATTATCAATTGAGATTTACACAAAACTTTAACGAGGCAATTCACACAGTAACACTAATTTTCAGACTACAACTAGCAAGAAAAACATAAAAACCTGTTACCCGCCTGAAGAAACTTGCTCTGCACCAGCTCCTCTACAATAAACTTGTCGAAATAATGCTAACATTCAATTGATGCGAACCTTAATACGGAAGCTTGGCATTGAATTGAGAAGTTAATCCTACATGCTCTAGTTGTCACCTCATAATTGAATTAAAAAATGAGCTCCAACAAATCACAAGCCTTCTGAGTTTTCCTCTGTTTCGTTGTTTCGCTATTTCGCAGAGTTTAAAAATCCCACACCTTTCCTTCACAAAGAAATGACTATCGTTGGATCCTTGGAAACTTATACTACCTTTACTCCTTCTGGTCCTTCTATATTAGTGACGAGCCCTACATTCTTTTCACTACTTTGCGAACCTTAAACCTTGTGGACTTTTACCACACTAAACAATGTCGGCCATCAAATCATCATCTACTTGCTTGATCTTTACTTCCTACAGTGACCATCTATCTTCCTAACTAACCATGCACAACCATGATGGCTAACGGTTTTTGCCATTTCACGAAGGTTGAACTATAGGCATCTTCAAGCTAGAAAACAACGACAACTGTTGGATCCTCCTTGAGACAAACACCATTTAATATGCTCAAACCTTTAAAGTGGGCCCTCAGCTCGGAGACCACTTTCTTTGTTTCATCACTGGCTAATAAATGTCATGTGGCAGTCGGCTATTAGCTCAAATAATTCCATCAGGTTCCATTCTAAAGCCGCCATGTGTTTTACTTTACCATTTTCAACATAATCGCTGGCTAAATCAAGGTGGGCCCTCAACTACCCTTCGGAGCCACGTGCATCTAACAAGTCACTAATTCTTTCCATGGAGCAACCCATCTGTCTTGCCAAGTCATCCTCCATGTGACCACCACATCATTTTGCTATTTCACGAACATTAATCTCCATTTGATTTGAGGTTGCGAATTCACGTGAATCGTCTGATTAACTTCTACTTAATCGATCTTTAAAAACTATGATCTACTTGTCCTTTGGGTCCACTAACCTTTTTGATACTTCGCAGACATTAAATCAGGAAACACTTCTTCGGGAAGCAACGACCACTGTTAGATCTTAGAAACCCGCTTGTCTGCTACCCTTGCCATGATCACCTTACCCAGGCCCTCCACCTTTTTGCTACTTCTTGAAAGGTAAAACACATGCATCTTTCAGCTGTGAATCAACACTAGCCATTGATCTTTTATGAACTGATCATCCTTTAACCAATGGAGCCACTCACCTTTGGGACCCGCCAACTCTTTTGCTATTTCATGAAAGGTAAGTCACATGCATCTTGGGCTAGTGAAGCAACATGAGCCATTGGATCCAATACAAGTTGCAGTCTTTTAATCTGACGGACAATCCTCTGGTTGGGCCCACTTACCCCTTTTCTTTATTTCGTGAAAGGTAAAACAGATGCATCTTTTGGTTGAAAATCAACGCAGGTCATTGATCTTTTCTGAACTGATCATCCTTTAACCAATGGAACCACTCGCCTCTGGGACCTGCCAACTCTTTCTCTATTTCGCGAACACTAACCTGCAAGCATATTTACCTAGCGAAACAACAATAATCGTAGGATCAACATTGACTTGCAAAATTATGAAGGAGCCCGACAAAGATTAAAACCGAACATAGGTAAAGGCGTAAAGATTGAAAATATTTAAAAGACCACCTAGGGAAAACCTATGGGGAGGGACACTTTTCGTGATAGACTGACCCTTCCTTTAGTGAAAAAAGAAATGCAGGAATAGAACGCAAGGGTTAAAATTCAAAAACCTTAAACCCTCTTTTGACCCAAGAAAAACAGGGGCAACAAGGCCATACCAAACACACTTTTGTAGATTTTTAGCCGACTATGGGACAAGAGTACCCAATTTTCTAAATAGTGATAATAATGGCTCTGACTGGGGATGGTTGATTGCAAGATCAACACAAGAATTCAGAAACTATGGATAACGGACCAAACACAAGCCCAAAAATAAACAACAAAAGTAAACCTAAATATATACAGACTAAGACCTACTGTGCATGGACTTAAGAGAAGTAATGTTTTGGGAACTATCCATGCACTGGAAATTCATGTACCTCACCATTCATTGTTTGCAGAAAATATGGGTCTTTTCCATTTAGATCACAAACAACAGAAGGACCTACCCATAATGATTCAAATTTCTTATGTTTCCCTTTGTCTTGCCCTCGAAACTTCCTTAGTGTGGTCCTTTTATCAAACAAATATTTGGACTACAGCTGGATTTTTAAATTCCTCTTATGGGCCAAAGTTCTGATTTCTTCTACCTCCACCATTTCAATCATTTTGTCTTCCATAGGTTTAGATAACTCCATATCCTCAACTTGCAGGAACTTGTATGCTAGAAGAAGATTATTGACTAGTACCCTAGATTGTGTACCATAAACTAGCTCAAAAGGTGAAACACCAATTTCTTTCTTGACAGTAACCCTATTTGCCCATAGGGCCAACTTTAACTTCTGGTCCCAAGACCTTTTCTTCTCCTTTGGGATTTTCTTAATAATGTTCAAGAGGCTCTTATTGCTAGATTCAGCTTGTCCATTACCCTAAGGATGATATGGTGAAGAGTAGGACATAACTATTCCATGGCTGGTGCAAAATTCAATGAATTCCTCTGACCTGAAGCTCATGGCATTATCCATCACCAGTTTCATAGGAACACCGAATTTGGTTATGACATTATCCATCATGAAGTCAATAACAACCTTACTTGTGGCTCTCCTAGTGGGTATAGCTTCAATCCACTTGGTGAAATAATCAGTGGCTACTATAATCCACCTATGACCTCTTCCTGATTTCTCAACTATTTCTCCAATAAAATCAATGCCCCATTGGACAAAAGGGGCTTCCACTATGACTGGGTTAAGGGGTAAAGCTCCCTCATATTTCAATTTGGATGAAAATTTCTCGCACGGATCACATCTTTGGACATATTCATGGGCATCTTTCAACAAAGTAGGCCAATAATATCCAACCCAAACTATCTTACCAGTAGTTGTCTTGGCAGAGTAATGACCACACACTCCATCGTGCATTTTAGTTAACACCCTTTTAGCCTGGGATTTATCCAAACACATCAGCAATGCCCCATCTCTATTCCACCAATACAAATCACCCTGAATGAGGACATACTTTTGAGACTTCAACTTCAATGTTCTTCTCTGATTATGAGTCATCCCTTCTGAAAATATTGCATCCCTTAAAAAATGTACTATCTCTGAGTACCATAGCTATGTCTCAATACTTGTGACCAAGATGTTCTCAATTTCAACATTATTCACTTCAACATCAAGAAGGTTTGATTCAACCATCAGCTTAGCAAGGCCTAAACCTCTCACCAATTTAGTGATCTTAATCTCTAAATCAAACTCCTGAATTCTGGTTATCCATCTGCATCTTTTACCAGTGACCTCAGACTGGGATAAAATATCTTTGACAACTGCATGTGGGACATAAGCAATTACTTGTGCATTTACAAGTTAGGGCCTAAATGCTTTAACCATCTTGACCAAAGCATATGCTTGCTTCTCCATAATTTCATATTTTAACTCTGCAGCCTGTAAAGATTTTCTATAAAAAGCTATAGGATGTTCATATTCTTCATTATCCTTTTGTAGAAGAACTATAGCCACTGTATGGTATGAAGCAAAAGAAAATAGAGAGAAAAGATTACTGTAGTCAAGGGACTTCAACACTGGTGCCTCCTGAATTTCTTTTTTTATTTCATCAAAAGCCTTTGAAGCTTCTGCATCCCAACAGAATTTTGTATCCTTCTTAAGCAATTTAACAATGGGTTTGACTATCTCTGCAAAATTTGCAATAAATCTTCTAACAAAATTTACCTTGCCCAAGAAAGATTGGATACCTTTAACATTCTTTGGCTCAGGTACATTGTTTATAGCTTCAATTCTTTCAGGGTCTATTCTAACCCCTTCTTTGGAGACAATATGCCCAAGCAACTTCCCTTCAGTGACAACAAAATGATGCTTTTTTGGATTTAAGGAGACACCATATTCCAGAGCTTTATTGAAAACCTTTTCCAAGTGCCCATAGTGATCATCCACCCTTCTAGAGAAACATGTTAAATCATCTTGGTACACTACCATGATAATATTAATGAATTCCTTGAAAGCTACATCCATTGCTCTCTGAAAAGTAGCTCCAACATTTTTCAAACCAAATGGCATTCTTACATATACATATGTTCCCCAAGGGGTGGTAAAAGTAGTCTTGAATTGTTCAGATTCTTTCACTAACACCTGGTTATATCCTGAGAAACCATCCATCATAGACAATAGGTCACAACCAGTTACTCTCTACAACATTGTTTCCATATTAGGAGAAGAGTAATTGTCTTTCAAAGAAGCAACATTCAGGTTCCTGAAGTTAACACAGAGCCTTATGTCCCCATTCTTTTTCCTAACTGAGACTAAATTAGACACCCATGATGAATGCCTTATAGGCTTAATCATTCCCCCTTCCCTCAACTTGGTTAATTCTTGCTGCATTTTAGATTCCAATAGGGGGTTAATATGTCTTTGTTTCTGTCTAAAAGGCTTAGCACCTAGAAGCAAAGGGACTTCATGGTGAAAAAGATCTTGTCTATACGCCTTTAGATCTTCATAAGACCAAGCAAAAACATGCTTATATTTCTTCAATAAATTACTAAGGTTAACTCTAACATGAGGAGACAAATTTTTTCCAGTATACACCAACTTGGGGGATGATTCAGTCCCTAAGTTCACTTCCTCTAATTCATCTAACTTGGTGGTTGATTGCTGATGCAAATGGTTGTCTCTGTAACTGAACATACCTTCCAACTCTACTAACCCCTTACATATTTCATTAGTTTCCAATTGAACCATGTCATTCCCAAACATGGTTTCCCTATCTTCAACCACTTCTACCAATGCATTGCAATCATTTTTTTGTCCATCATAGTCATCAATGCATTGTATGAATTTGAGAATGTCTTCATCATTAGCAAACACTTACCAATTATATACATTGTTAGGAATGGCAGGCCTAGCTTTTATCTCAACTGTGGACACACTAGTTAGTGTTACATCATCATTTTTTAATGCAACATTTGCTAAGAAATTAGCCATGATGTTCTTTGACCTTTCTATCCAATTAATAGAGAATGCACTAAAATGTTCAATCACATCCCAAACTGTAGTACCTTTTCAAACGGTCATTTTTAGATGCATACCTAGATCTAACCTGAGAAACAACCAACTCTGAATCCCCTAGCACTCTCAACAACTGAATCCCATGCCTTTTCGCAACTTCAAGCCCCAATAACAAGGCTTTATATTCAGTAGTGTTATTTGTGCATTGAAAGGCTAGCAAAAATCAATATTTGAAGGTTATACCTGATGGGGATACAAAAAGAACTCCTGCTCCAGATCCTTCTTTGGAGAAAGCTCCATCAAAATACATGTGCCACAAATCATGTTGTTGAGATTCCAATTCAGTCACAATAGGATCGGTATCATTCAATTGAGGCAAAATTGGTTGTATTCTAAAATTGTCAAGATCCACATCAATCATACAGTTTAACATACCAGGGTCTATCTTCTCAATTACCCTAGGGGCACGTGGTTCTCTATACAACTTAACCTGGCTCCCATTGATGGGGATTGTAGCATATGACAAATCCAACTGAACATTTCCACCTACTGTTGCAACCCACTGTCTAGAAAACAACATGCCATAGTGAGGTTTTGTATCAGTTACTTTGACATCCATCTTATATGTTGCTTCAGGGAATGCTACTATTTTCACTTCCACATCTTTCATTGTACCTATCATTGGCACTTCTCTGTTATCCATATCATAACACTTCACATATATTGTGCTTACTGACAACCCTAATTCTTTCATGACACCATATGGCATTACATTTGCAGCTGCACCAGAATATATCATACAGTTCTTGATTAATTGGTTATTCACTAACAAAGTAACATAGAAAGGGTCAACCTGTGAGGGCTCTTGTATAATAGTTGTTCCAACATATATCTCCAGGGTTTGCAACTCCTGATCCTTTTCATCCTTGATTGAACCTAAAGGAAAAGTGTTGCTACTGTTAGATATCATAGAAAATAAAGATAAAGCAGCTTCTCTATGTTCCTTTATTTTCAATCATTCTATCAATGGGACAGTGACCTTCATCTAGGTAAGAGCCTGAGTCATATCAAATGTGGAATTATTAATCAACTCAGTATTAGCCTTGAATTTCTCTGTCTTAGGCTGACTTGTCTTCTTCATTGCGATAGTTCCTTGTATGTCACCAGTAGCATTGTCATCCATGCCCTTGGCCATACCTTTAATTTGGTTATTCTTTTCTTGACTATCTTGAGGCAGGGTGGCATTACTTGCTGCTTTCTTCTGGGATACCTCTTTTATGAACATTGAACTAGGTTCACCTTGATCCCCATCCTTCTTAAAACTTCTTAAATTGTAATTATGCTTGGCTTTGCCTATGGCAGCCTTAGTAAGATTTCTTACCTCTTCATCACTGGGTCTTCTGAGATGAACTTCTTCATCTTCAATTGTTACCATGTTCAAAGTGGGATGCCAATCAAGTGTCAACTATCCTTGGTAAGACCTTTTACTGTTTAGTACATCACATTCACTAAGTTCACTTTGTAATGACTCATCATCACTTTCAATAATAGTTTCAAACTTATTAATATTAGGCTCAGGCTCTTGTCTCATGGATTCTTCAAGGGCTTGAGCTACAACACATTAATGAGGAGAATGTGGTCCATCACAAGCCATGCACCAAGGAGTATTCTCCATATTATGAACATTTCCTCCTTTTAAAGGATCTAGGGTATCTTGGTTCTGAGTATATTTTGGCTTCTCATTTTGAGGTTTGCCATCCTTCCAAGTAGTGTTATAAGGCATGTCATGCAATCTAGGAGGCCTATCTTGCCAATTGTAATGTGGCTTTTCATTTTTACTCACCTTGGTAGTAAGATCCTTCATGGCAATCACTAATTTCTCTATTTTGTCTTCTTCCTTAGAAACTTTATTGGGTTGTTGTTTTGATTCTTGCCACAACCTACCATCAGTTCTTCTCCCTACTTTCCCAGATGCTTTCCTATTACTCTCCACATTGATGGCAATTCTAAATGCATCCCTCAGACTATGAGGATTTTTATCCCTCAGAATATAGGCCATTTTAGAATCAAAAGCATTGTAATAAGTATTCCAACACATATTATCATCTAACCTCATTACTTTATAGAGCCTATTCATTGCTTTCTGAAATCTAGCATTGAAGTCTATGACAATTTTCATTATCAAACTTTCTAATATTATTGAATTCATTGAGCACGAAGCTCACATTTGTCTTGTCACCATATTGTTCTTGAAAGCAGTTTTTAAAATCTTCCCAAGACCCAATGTTATTCAAAAGGAGACCTCTATACCAATCCCTTGCATCATCTACTAAGGACTGCACAAACAATTTCATGATGACATCTTCATCTACAATTTCATAATCATTTATTAAGTCACCAAAAGATTTTAAGTTCTCTTCTGCACTAATTGCATTGTTGCCAACAAATTTGTGGAGTCTATCCCTTAATTCTATAGGAACATGGTTAGGATAGCCTAGGATTCCATCAAAGAAGAGTTGCCTATACAGTTCCAGATTAATGGGTCTTCTCTAGAATTGGTTAGTAGCAAGATTATTTCCCATGTTCACTCTTACATTAGGGCTACGAGTTAGAGGAATTTGGTTACCTTGGTTATTAACAGGGGCTAAATTAGTTGGGACAGTACTCATAGGCAAGGTTGACTAAATTTTGACTGGAGGGAGTGAAGCTTGCTGAGGAACAAGTTTATTTGGGTCTACTGAATGAAAAATTATAGGAGGAGATTTTAGGTAATTAATCTTCCTTTTGACCTCTTGATTGGTTGCTTCTATTTCAACCTTTTCCAACTCCCTTTGCAGACCTTCTTTCTCTTTCCTCATCCTCTCTATCTCTCTCTCATGTGCAGATAACATATGAGAGATCTCCGCTCTAGTCTTAGATCGAGACCCATCTTCCATGCACTTTTGTTTTCCTTTATCTACATTAGTTCTAACAGGTTGTGGGTCACTAAGGATTTCCCTATTTGGTTGCACAATAAATTTGTATGCAGGGTTGGTCTTGGCAACAAGAGTTTCTTTGATGACAAGACCCTCATCCTCACTCTTGGCTTTCTCTTGGGTGAATAACTCAAGATCAGAAATCTATCTTAAAAGCCTGTATCTCTCCATCAATTTTGCTTTTACCTCTCTTTCCTTATTTGCTTCCTTTTGTGTTCTTAAGGAAATTAAATGATGGATTTTTCTATTCAGGACTTAAATTTCTTGGGATACCTTATCTTCATCAAGGAAGATTTCTTCAGAGTCTGACACATTGACTTGGTCAATATCAATTAAACTGATATTTCCATCAATTGTCCTAGGTACAGAATCTCTCTTAATATTTGAACTCTTCCTGTCCTTCCCAGACAAACTAGCATGGGAGATCCCCTGATTTAAAACTTGGACATCTTCAATATTACCAAACAAACCATAATGGAAACTTAAAATATCTTGCTCAGATTCGTGGGAAAAAGAATTTAAATTTGCATATACGGGCCTCTCAGATGACTTACTGATATTGATGCTCTTTTGTACCCAAGCACCATTAGATGTCTCATGTATGACTGATCTTTTTTGGCCTCTTCGTGCCTGTTCAAGTAATCCCTCTTGCAACGTCTCATGAGGATGTTTCCTCATGAAAGACCTAGTGTTCCTTCCTCTCTGCATTATAATTGTTTTTCTTAAAAGAGTTACATGTATTTAAAAGGACTGGTTATATTTGTCAGAGTTGCCACCCACACAGATTGTGGGGAAATAAGAAAACAAGATTAAAAAAATCACTTGCGAAGATTTAAAAAATCTTGAAGATTTTCAAAGAGAAAGATAGCACAAATGAGAGATAACGTGATCTTCCGCAACATCACAGAAATCCAAACAAACTTCTGAACTAATTTATGAACTAATCTGTAACATAGATATGCACTATGACTCTCCCCAGTAGAGTCGACACATTTGTTAGTCTAAAATTTTGATTTCCCTCCTATCCTCCTGCAAGAAAATGAATAACTCTATCTACATATGAAGAGATCAGGGAAATAGAACTCTAGAGTAACATATAACAAGGTTTTAAACCTTCTACACTTTGAACTTATCCAAAGTTCAAGTGGGTATACCTTCTGTGAATATTTTCACACTCTAAAAATGAGATCCACAGTAAACCAGTGTTAGAAACCAATGGATTTCATCACCTCAACGTAATTGAAACATTGGAAGAAAAACTTGTATACATTTTCAGTATTGATCTTCAAGAAAAATAGAAAGACTCCCACAATTGGATACCAGTGCCTTATTCGGGCTACAGAGTCACCCAAATCAAATTATATCTCCAAAACTGAACAATCTCATACATTTCACCGCCTTGGCCTTATGTTAACCCCATACATGCCTTACATGTACATGATTTTATCTTCTTAAAACTAAAACTGTTCATCATATTCAGAATGAGAAAACAATTAATTTACTGATGGAGACATTTCATGCATATATAATTCCTCTTCCTTGAAGAGGAAAGCTAGAAACATACCCATATGACTGCCTTACAATCCATGTTCAATCAAATAACCCTAGAATATTCAAATGAAACCAACAAATTGACAAGTGTACACCAAAAGACAACATAGATTTAGGCCTAAAAAGTACTGATCTGTATCCTTATATTCATTTTTGAAAATATTTCTTTACATGACTCAAAGTATTCTCTGTAAAAACCAGAAAAAACCTAGTATATTTCTACGGGGTTTTCTTACAAAAATTCTTGTGATCCCCTTTTTTACTAGTCCTAGTATCCATTTATAATATCATGGATGCATACAAGCTTTGAACAATCCTAGGAAAATTTTGTTACAAACCGTAATATCCTTCAAGAAACAGTTACAAGTCCTTTTCAGTATCATCAACCTCTTCAATTTGTTGTTCCACTGCAACATCTTCTAACTATTCTAGAATATCTTCTCTTTGTCTAGAATAATTGTCCTTCCACTCCTGAAACATGTCATCACTCAACCAAGAGAAGCTAACAATACTCTTCTTCATCCCTTCTAGCCATTTCCAAGTGACCCTCAACTGTCCAATCTCTGTTTCTATGAAACCATAGTGTGACTTTACCTTTTCAATCTCCTTAATTGTCTTGACAAATAAGGACATGTCATTAGTGTTGATGATTTCATTAACCCTTTGGGACAATTTGTGGTCCATCTCTTCCAGCCATGCCTTCCCCTCTTTTAGCTGAGTCGGACCAACAAAACCCCTGAGGAACAATTGGGATTTTCTCTTTCTTCTAAGAGTATATTCATTTCTTTTATGAATTCACAGGTAGATGTGAGACTGTCATTTGCCTCTGCATCTACATGGGATGAACACATAAGCTCTAATTCCTTTCCCCTAGGCATCCATTTACTCAAAATTGGTTCCAAAGTGCTCTCATCTTCTCTTAATTCAGTCAAAATATTCAGAATCCTCTTCATAGAAATCCTCAGCAAACTCCTTGGGCCTGAGGAATTCTAAGAGAGCCTTAGGAATCCTAGGGTTTTCTATAGACAAGACGATCCTAATTTTAGATGCAAAGAACCTATCAAACTTTAGGTAACTGGCATATTCTCTATCCTAGGACAAAATGGTGCTCCATAATTGCATTGGCATCTCTTCGCCATCTTTTTTCTTGATTAGTTCCATTTCACTAGCAAAATAATTAGCACCTTTAAATAAAAACATGTGCATGAGAAGGGAGTACCATCCAAAAGGCCTATCCACCTTACCATTTTTTATGCCTACTAGCCCTTCATTAATTGCATCAGTGAGGTAAGGTGCATAATCAAGTGTTATTGCCAAAGAGGGGTTTAGAATTTGTGCAATCATCAGCATGTAATGAGTTGGCATGTTTCTCTCAGCATCTTCTCCAAAAATATGACAAAGTGCCCAATACATGCCCTTAGCCCTTAAAGTAAATAGATTCAGGGAGAAAGGTTCCATGGTACTGGGGCCTACTACAGTTAACCCTCCTATCTTGACAAAAATCACTTTCAGTGGGCCACTCCTTAGGTGATCCCTTTATACATTGCAGACCTGTGCTAGTGTCTCAAATTTGATAGGCTCTAAATAATTGGACACTTCACTGAGCTTGAAAACCTTCCTAAACTCATCATCATTCATCTCAATTAAGGTTGCTCCCTTTGTATTTCTGATAAATTTGGCTACAGGTTCATAATTTTGTTCAATCAGGGTCAACAAATCTATATCTATGAAGACCACTGGGACTATAAGCTTTCCCACATCCAATTCCCTATACTATTTAATGGGGCAGGAGAATGTCTCTAACCAAATCCTATCTTGAAAATTCTGAGGCCTGACATCCCTATCTTTGGATCCCTCAACCAATTGCCTTTGTCATATAGATAGTCTCCAATTCTTAAACGAGGGTTTGTTGGCACCAATTATTTAGCTTTGGCCCCGACATTGGTAGACATAGTTAGTTGTTCTAGGATGTCATCACATATATTTCTATCTTGGTAATTTACCTTCCCTGTGAAATCCATGCTTGGTGCAATCTCGTTAATGCAATTATCAATTGAGATTTACACAAAACTTTAACGAGACAATTCACACAGTAACAGTGATTTTCAGACTGCAACTAGCAAGAAAAACATAAAAACCTATTACCCACCTAAAGAAACTCTCTCTGCACCAGCTCCTCTGCAATAAACTTGTCAAAATGATGCTAACATTCAATTGATATGGACCTTAATATGACAGCTTGGCATTGAATTGAGAAGTTAATCCTGCATGCTCCTGTCATCACCTCAGAATTGAATTCACAAATTGAATTCAAAATGAGCTCCATCAGATCACAAGCCTTCTAAGTTTTCCTCTGTTTCATTGTTTCGCCATTTCATAGAGTTTAAAAACCCCGCACCTTTCCTTTGCAAAGAAATGACTATCATTGGATCCTTGGAAACTTACACTACCTTTACTCCTTCTAATCCTTCTGTATTAGTGACAGGCCCTACCTTCTTTTCGCTACTTCATAGACCTTAAACCTTGTGTACTTTTACCAAACTAAACAACACTGGCCATCTAATCATCATCTACTTGCTTGATCTTTACTTCCTATAGTGACTGCCAGTCTTCTTAACTAACCGTGCACAACCATGACAGCTAACGGTTTTCTCCATTTTGCGAAGGCTAAACTGCAGGCATCTTCGGGCTCCGAAACAATGACAACCATTGGATCCTCCTCGAGACAAACACCATTTAACATGGTCATACCTTTAAAGTGGGCCCTCAGCTCAGAGACTACTTGCTCTATTTCATCACTAGCTAATAAATGTCACGTGGCAATCGGCTATTAGCTCAAATAATTCCATCGGGTTCCATTCTAAAGCCGCCATGTGTTTTACTTTACCATTTTCAACATAACCACTGGCTAAATCAATGCAGGCTTTCAACTACCCTTCGGAGCCACGTGCATATGACCAGTCACTAATTCTTTCCATGGAGCAACCCATCTATCTTGCCAAGTCATCCTCCATGTGACCACCACATCATTTCGCTATTTCACGAACATTAATCTTCATTTGATTTGAGGCTACGAATCCACGCAAGTCATCCGATTAACTTCTACTTAAAAAATCTTTAAAAACTATGACTTTCTTGTCCTTTGGGCCCACTAACCTTTTCGCTACTTCGCGGACCTTAAATCTCAGGAAAATCTTCTTCGTGAAGCAACAACCACTGTTAGATCTTAGAAACTCACTCGTTTGTTACCCTTGTCGTGATCACCTTACCCGAGCCCTCCACCTTTTCGCTACTTCGCAAAAGGTAAAACACATGCATCTTTCGGCTGCAAATCAACGCCAGCTGTTGATGTTTTCTGAACTAATCATCCTTTCACCAATGGAACCGCTCGCCTCTGGGACCCGCCAACTCTTTCACTATTTTGTGAAAGGTAAATCACATGCATCTTGGGCTAGCAAAGCAACGTGAGCTATTGGATCCAATACAAGATGTAGTTTTTTAATTTGACGGACAATCCTCTAGTCAGGCCTGCTTACCCCTTTTTGCCATTTCACGAAAGGTAAAACAAATGCATCTTTCAGCTGCGAATCAATGCCATTCGTTGATCTTTTCTGAACTGATCATCCTTTAACCAATGGAACCGATCGCCTCTAGGACCCGCCAGCTCTTTCACTATTTCGCGAACTCTAACCTGCAAGCATCTTTACCTAGCGAAACAACGACAGCCATAGGATCAACATTGACTTGCACAATTATTAAAGAGCCCGACAAAGATTAAAACCAAAAATAGGTAAAGGTGTAAAGATTGAAAATATTTAAAAGACCGCTTAGGGAAAACCTATGGGGGAGGACACTTTTCATGATAGACCGACCCTTCCTTAAGTGAAAAAAGTAATGCAGGAATAGAACGCGAGGTTTTAACAAAACATAGGCAAGGGTTAAAATTCAAAAACCTTAAACCCTCTTTTGACCCAAGAAAAACAAGGGCAACAAGGCCATACCAAACACACTTTTGCAAATTTTTAGCCGACTATGGGATAAGAGTACCCAATTTTCTAAACAGTGATAACAGAGAACACAAAACTTAGTCATCAAACATGAATCTCAATCTCTTCATTACATTTACCAATCAATCATTTATCGGTTGTATATCACCAACAGTCTTTACCGGTTCAATCAAATGCCAACAAAATAGATTATTAGAGTAGTCAAAGGGAATGGTAACTAGAAAATTATTATTATGAATTGTTTTTCTTCAATAAATAATACTATATGACTATCTTGAAAATTATTTTGCCTATATACTCTTCTAGCCATGAGGAAAGTTGTTTGAATTTAAGGTACTTTTGTTATTAAGAGCATTTTGAAGGCTTAGGGTTCCATCAAGCCCTAAATTATTTGGGATAGTAATTTATTTTACAATAGACTCTTAATTAATTAATGGTCTATTTGGTGGTCTCCCAATATTTCTAGAATCAAGGTTTTCCTTTATCCAAATCCCATTAGGTTCATTCTTTAAAATTATTTAATAAAGGAATCATAACTCTAACTAATTTCTCCTTGTCAATACAACAAAATAATTTCTCTCTTGCAATAAAGCCAAGATGAAAATATGATATCCAACTAAATTTATGAGACCTTGCATACTATTATTGATATTACAGTCTCTCCATAAGGTTTATAAGATTGGGGTTAAATGTTCTTCAGTCCTTGCTAAAAAGGTTATAAATGGTCTTTTAAAGTGTCATTTTGTAATTATAGACCTTGCAAGGGATATTTGTGGATCAAGCCTCATCTTCCAATGGTGGATCATTTCTATCACCATTGGCACCTCCTACTTGGAACTTGTCATCAATGGTTCTAGACTATTTGGGCAACATTATTGAGCCTAAATTGGCTGATTTTGTACTACACATTATTTAACAATGTCTTCCACTTGCTTCTTATTTGACTCACCTAGGTGTTCTCAACACCCATTGTCCATTTTTGGATAATTGGAATTTATCAAACATCTTTTTTTATTATGTTCCAAAGATCAAGAATCTTGGAGCTAGATACATTATTTCTTCATGTCTTTCTAGTTTGACCATTTCATATGGCATATGGTGTTGTTATTTGATTGGTATGATTTCAAGGTGGAATATCTCCTTAGTATTGGAAAGAAAAATTTATATTTATTTTCTGGTTGTTTAGTTGATAATCACTTTTTTTTATACACAAAATCTATTATTTACTCTAATGTGCTTATTTAAATCCACATGCAAGCTTGAAAAGTTGTGGTGGAAGTTGTACACTTTTAGGAGCTTCTTGACCAATAAAGTAATGCTCCCTATATGTTTTCTAGAGTCCCAACCTTCACTTCCCCCCAACCCTATGGGAGTAGGTGTGATCAAGGTAAATTTGTGTAATGAGATCACAAATCCCAATCTCAAGTCCCTCAACTATAAGGTTCTAGGGATCATGTTTCTTATGGATGGTCCCAACCCTCTTAGCCACCTCAGGCATCTTTTCATCCATGTGGTGGTTTTTACTAGCTATATTCTTCCATGTCTCCTCACTTGGATATGGTAATTTCTCTTACTAGTTCTTAGTGAACTAAAAAATATCAAGAAGAGGGTGGTATTCTTCCTAGCTAGGACCTATTGATGATAGTAGCATCATCGTTAATGTAAGGGATAAAATTTATGATATTTATCTCCCTCTTCTTAGTCCTTGTTAGGATTCCCACATATACTGAGAGGGGGGGGTGAATTAGTATCTAACCGATATGAGAAATTTTTCAACTTAAAACATGCAGAACATATTAATAATGTGTACCGGTAAACAGAAAGTAATGCTATAAATAGAGATAACAGTAACCACATGAAAAACACACCATAACACAATGATTTAATGAGGAAACTCGGTGTGGGAAAAACCTCGGTGGGATTTGTGACCCACAATATTCACTTACTGGTCAATAAGAGAATATTACTGCTACAAGAGGGGCCTGCACATGCAGGAAGGCCAAGTGCCTAGAGCTCACTACTCAAATACAAAATGGGAAGTCTCACTGACTTACAAATGGATTATATAAATCCAGTGTCTTGTACTACTTCAAAATAGCATCTATAATTCCAGATCCAGTACCGGTTTCTACTCTGCTTCTTTCATAAACCCTTAACCTATAATTCGCATAATAGGTCTGCTAATTACATTCCTCCATAATAATCCTACATTCTCACAATGTTCTATAATGAACTCTCTTATATAAGAGTCATTTTACATCTTTCCAAGTCGGCTTGCAATGTTTTTTACAATAATAAACAAAATATATTACAATAAAATTCCTGTCGGCTTCCTGTGCCGGTATGCTTCCTTTTACTGCTGGTTCCGGTAGTCTAAGTGCCGATGTAGAGTCTGATCTTGCTAATGCCGACAGAATTCCTTGCCAGTGTCATAGGATTGTACGGTTGCCATCAATGATAAAAACTTCAATCACCTACAATGTCTCATTGGAGTGTGCATTTGCTAACAATCTCCCCCTTTGGCATTGATGGCAACACTCATGAGAAAATTGAAAAGTGTGTCTAAAATTTGAAGTCCAAGAAATATGTGTACCTAAAATGTATGAACTCCCCCTGAGCAGATGAGTCCTTTGTTGATTATTTTCTCATTCCACTACTCCCCCTTTGGCATCAATGACAAAGGTTGTCAAGGTGTCAATAGAGTGTGGTTTTCTGTCTCAACCTTGTAACTGGGTGATTACAATTTGAAAAAGATCCACCAAAATTAAATTTAGGCTTTCAAGAAACTTCTTACTATCTTTTATTGCTACCTCTGTTCTTTGAACTGTATCAGTGAGGTGTTGTATTTGCTTTGCCGGTGTTTTCTAGTCCCTGTACTAATGCTTCAGATATTTCTTTCCTTAGACATGCTAAGTAGTCCAACTTTGGACATAATCTCCATTTCAGATCCTTAGCCTTGCTTTTTATTTTCTCCTTTTCTCTTTCTAACTTTAGTAACTCTTCCTCAAAACTTGTTATCTTTTGCTCAAAAATTGATAATGAATTAGATGAATTAATAAAATTGTCAGCTAGCTTATTAATTTCCTCCTGTATCTTGCTTATTTTCTTGTCAATGTCAACTATCAAAAAGTTTGTCTTGCAAGTATCTCTGTACAAGGTTTTGAATTCCTTAAGTGTGTTGCACAGTTCTGGTAGAAGTGTGTCAAATTCCCTTGTACACTTTTTTATTTGATCCTCAAAGAATTTTTGTTTTTCCTTTTCTAACTTCTCTTTGAATGCATATTCCCTTATTTTCTCAACTATCACTGTGTTGTCAGTAGTATACTTAGATAAAGTGTCAAGTTGACTCAATGAATCCTTATTATCTACATTGCATTTTGGAGCTATCATCTTCAAAATTGGGATTGTGTCATCTATAGCTTTATAAGCTTGTGAACTACAATCTATTATTTTCTTCAAAGAATCTAAAAGAACTTCAGTTACATTAGTTGATTTAAATCCTATAGAAGAGGAACCAACATACTGAATTCCATCGGTGGGAGGACTATCCTTGCTTGTAGTGACCTCTAGTAGGTTAGTATGTGTTTCCATTTCCTTAACCAATGGTTTACCTTGTTCACTAGATGTCGGTGGCACTGATTTTGCATTACCCTGTTGTTGTTCTGGAGCCTGTTGCTCTGCTTGTGTTTCTGCTTGTTGTCATGTGTTATCATGTGTTGGTTTTTCTTGTGTGTTATCTATGTTATCAGTTACCGGTGGCTCACTAGCCATATCTATTTTACTGGTTGTGTCCTTATCTACTACAATGTTGACCTTTTAAGTATCAACATCCACAGTATATAGTACCTCAGAGTTAGGATTAGTATCCTCTTGTGATACATCCATACTATCATCTGCCAGTTGATCTTCGGTTGTTTGTATCGGTGGAGTATCTTGAGGTGGTGGGGGTAATTTATCAGTTATCTTTAAGCTTGGGGGACCACCAATCTTGCCTTTCCCTTTATCCTTGTCCTTTTAATAAACTTTGATAGGCTTGGGATTCCTATACTCTTCCTGTTTTTCTTTCTCCACAAGGAATATATCCCATGCATTTGTAGTTTCCTCTGCAACCTCATTTACTCTTCCAACCATTAGTGCAATATGTCGGTGTGTAGTAGAGAATACTGACCGGTTAGCTTCTGCAATTAGATCATCAATTTCTTTTGGAGAGTTAACTGGGTAGACAAAAGTAATTTTTCAATTTTTATTTTCTTGTCAAGCTCTACCACAGCTTGTCTTCTTGCTTCCAATCTCTTGAATAGTTCATCTAGTACTTCATCTACAACTTGCATTAAGAACTTCTTATAGATATCCAAGTGTAAAATAACACTATTTTCAACCTTTTCTTTATCATTAGTTGATAGTGAGTCATACAATTTTTTTATGTTTTTAAGTTTTCCTTCTTCTATGATCTCATCTAACAGTTTGTCAATCAAAGCAATATTATGTTCAGTCTTTTTCTTTGGTGTCAACTTCTTCTTCTTCTTAGGGGTTGTCTTCTTGACCGGAGACCTCACTTCCTGTCATTTTTGCCTGGTTCTTCTAGGTGAAGGAGCGGATACCGGTGAAGGTTCTCTTTTCTTTGCAACTCTTTTAAATGCTAGAGGCATATCACTCTTTATTGAAGTAGCTACAGGTGAAAGGTGAGTTTTAGGTTGTAGTGCCTCCAACTCATCTTCAGTGATACCGGTTTGTTTCAATACATCTTCTTTGATAGCCTTTGACTGTCTTGAACCTCTCCTCACAGTTGCTTCTACTTTATTCACTCTCTTTTTGGATTGAATTTGGCTTTCAATGGTTTTAGCACTGCCAAATACTTCTTCTTTAGGTTCCTTGGGTGCTTCCCAAAGGGCTTTTCCATATGTCTCTATGATGTGGTCATCAGTCTCATAGCCCATTCCAGTAACCCAAATTGTTCTTGGGATCACTGCTTCCATCCAGATCTCATCTTTCTTGATCACAAAACATATGTCATCCTTATATTTATCCACAATTTTTTGTGATAGTCTAACTCTGGTGTTCATTCTGGCCTTTAGTGCTAGAAAATATTCATTGATATTCTTCTCCTTGTTTTCACCCATATTGTTCAATAAGTTAGCCAACTATTTTCCTGCCGATATGTCAAATCCAAGGTTTTTATTGCCTATACCGGGAACCTATTTTGTTATATGTAGCATCAGACATACAAGTAAATTGCTGAATCTAAATGTCCCTTTCTTATCCTTCTTGATCTTTCCTAGATTATCAATCAATTCATCTTTTAACCACTCACATACATCAATTTTCACATTTTCATTAATCATATCATGTGCACTTTTTATGCATAAGCTGGAACCTGAGTTCAATCGGTTTACATGAGTTGCTTTGTAACCTAAAATCTTGTTGATAAATCTCATATTTATATTAGTCACATCATTAACCCTTAAGGACCTTTTGTCGGATGTTCTACCTGTTAGATTCATTACCAGGTCATTTGAAACCTTCTTTGTTTTGTCTAGTCTGTTACCGGTGGAGGGTAACCCTGTTACAGCTTTCACAGCTTCCTCGATAATTTTATGAACCGAATCAAGCCAAAATAATTCACCATGTACTCTACTCAACACCATCTTTATGACTTCCTTGGGGAAATCTGGAATGCTGAGGATTTCTGTGAATCCTAGGGTTTCAACAATTTGGTGTTCAGTTTTTACATTACTAGAATCATCACAAATAACAGTTTTGTACATGTTCTTGATTTCTTCATCTCCTAATTCTTCTATATGGCAATGGATATAAATTCTAGGGTCTTTTGCATAAACAACTCCTTTGGGAATTTGGGAAAAAGCACCTACATTATCATCCTTCTTTGCTATCTCGGGAACTAGCTAAAATATGGGCCTAGGGCACTTGATTACTTCCACAATAGTAGGGTTTTCTATGAATTTAGGTACAGAGGAGGATGCCATGATTATAAATACCTTTTTCTACCTTTGAAAGATTGATTGCTGAAATGCTTTGCCTCTTTGCTCGAAATGCCTTAGCTCTGGAGATTTCGTGCTCTTCAAATGTTTGAATGCTCGGTGAAGTAAAATGGAGCCAAAACCACTAATTTATAATGTTAATTTGTCAACTACCTCTTTTAATGTATGCCGGTTAAGTAATCACTTAACTCTATTTGCTGGTATAGAAGTAATTTTCTACTTTTCACCATTAACCGAGGGAATAATAGCATATTTCACATTGATTGCCAAACCCTCAAGGAAATTTCTTCAATTGGATGAAGAGACTCTTGTCGGTGGAGTGCTACTTTGTTCTGCTGGTGGGGTGTTTCTTGGTTCTACCGGTGGAGGAGTATTCCTATCCACATTCAGTTCTGATTTCCTAATCCATTGTTTTGAGAATTCTTGCTTAACTTCTTCAACTTTTTCTTTTCCTTTCAAGCTAGGACCTTTGTTGTTTGCCGGTGAGGACTTGCTTCTACAAAATTTTGCAATATGCCCAATTTTGTTACATGCATAACAAGTCACATTATTTTTTTGAATAGCCTTTCCATAACCTATGCCGGTTTGTGTTCTACATTGATTAGATAAGTGTCCAAATCTTCCACAAACATAACATCTCACATTTATTCTGCAATTTTCAAAATTATGACCAACTTTGTTGCATTTTGAAAATTGACCAGTGGGTGTATTAATATTCTGATAACTTCTAGATCTACATTGATTTTCTCTATGACCATACTTATTACAGTTATAGCATTTGCCATTAAATTTATAAGCAGTAGGTTGTCTTACCAGTTTGCTATGATCCTGTGTGTTTGCAATACCAGAGCTTTCACCAACTTCAAATCCAATTCCACAAGTGTCACCTTTAGGTTTCTGATTCTTCAATAAGTCGCCAAGTTCTTCTGAGCTTTTCCTAAATTTTTCTTTGTGCTGATTTGCAGTATCTAGTTCTCTTTCTAAGATTTCTTTCTATCTCATCAGTTTATTTGAATCATTTTATCTGTGCATCAGATCTATTTTCAACAAATCATTTTCATAGCTAAGTCTTGTTCTCTCATTTGCAGCATCACTTAGTCTTCTAGTCAAATCTTCTTCATTCTTCTTTCTATCTTCAATTTCCTTACAAAATCTCATAGTCATATCCTACATCTCATTCCTTGTTGTTATGTTCTCTAGCTTCAGCTTGTTTATCATATCATTAAGAGTTTCCTTTTCATCATCCTCAATTTGCATTTCTTCACAAAGTTCTCTTCTCTTGTTTCTTGCAATGGTAAGATTTTTTTGAAGTGCTTGAATAATTTCCTAAGCTGCCTTTAGATCATCTTCAAGTTTGATATTTTTCAATTTTTCTCCATCATAGTCTGAGAGAGCTGCTTCAAGTTGTTTCATCAAGTTTTCCATCTCTACCGGTGTCAAGATCTTCCTCAAGTTGTTAGGCTTCTGAAAATAGAGGACCAGGCTCTGATACCAATTGTTAGGATTCCCACATATACTGAGAGGGGGGGATGAATTATTATCTAACCGGTATGAGCAATTTTTCAACTTAAAACATGCAGAACATATTAATATTGTGTACCGGTAAATAGAAAGTAATGCTATAAATAGAGATAACAGTAACCACATGAAAAACACACCATAACACAATGATTTAACAAGGAAACCCGGTGTGGGAAAAACCTCAGTGGGATTTGTGACCCACAATATTCACTTACTGGCCAATAAGAGAATATTACTGCTACAAGAGGGGCCTGCACATGCAGGAAGGCCAACTGCTTAGAGCTCACTGCTCAAATACAAAATGGGAAGTCTCACTGACTTACAAATGGATTATATAAATCCAGTGTCTTGTACTACTTCAAAATAGCATCTATAATGCCAGATCCAGTACCAGTTTCTACTCTGCTTCTTTCATAAACCCTTAACCTATAATTCACATAATAGGTCTGCTAATTACATTCCTCCATAATAATCCTACATTCTCACAATGTTCTATAATGAACTCTCTTATATAAGAGTCATTTTACATCTTGCCAAGTCGGCTTACAATGTTTTTACAATAATAAACAAAATATATTACAATAATATTCTCGTCGGCTTCCTATGTCGGTATGCTTCCTTTTACTGCCGATGCCGATAGTCTGAGTGCCGGTGTAGAGTTTGATCTTGCTAATGCCGGTGGAATGCCTTGCTGGTGTCATAGGATTGTAATGTTGCCATCAATGACAAAACCTTCAATCACCTACAATGTCTCATTGGAGTGTGCATTTGCCAACAGTCCTACTCCTACAACTTAGTTGTTTATTTAAGTTTACTATTGATCAAGCCCTACCCTTTCTTATTCTTCTCTATTTTTTGGACTTGATCCCGCCAAGTAACAAATGTGCCTTTCTCCCATTCATATTTTCTTTGTGAGTAGTGCGTCTTTATCCTTTTTATTAATAAACACTAGTATATGCACTTTATTCATAATTATTTTATATGCCTATATATGTAATAAATTAAATAGTTTAAAAGTAAAATAAAGTAACTCTTAAGTAAATTATATTTCTTGTGTTTTTAGATGTATATAAATACTTTTTTTTATAAGTTAAAAACTTCAAAATAAAATATTTTGAAGTCCATATTTTCTAAAAAGAAAACAATCATTAAGACTTGCTATACATTTAATTTCACAATTGAAATTTTTTAAATGACCATAATTGAGATGACATGTTTTTAACAATCACCTACCTAGCGAAATTCTAAAATAATATCTTTGGAGACCATGACATTTTTAAATATTAACTTCCAAACATTTCAAAATTCTTTATTCATGTTTTGTTTGTGTATTTTTTTTTAGAAAAATTCAAATAAATCCCTTTGAATCATTCTACAAAATGAAATGTAAATGTCAAGTTTCTTACTCCAACATTTAACAACAATTCATTAAAAAATAAAGAGGAGATTTTCATTATCCATACAAACTTAAAAATAGCTACATGCTTTAACTTGTTCTCCTTTTTCTTAATAGCTTCTACCATTTTATGCTTACGATCAATTTGGAAGATTGTGGTAAAAAAGTCCTACTATCTTGTCAAATTCTAGAAAAAATAATTTATTGAATCAAGATAGAGTTCAAAGAATAATAGCTGAAAGAGAATACATCACACAATCTAAAAGAAGCAATAACAATAGCCAACTAAAAGAGCAACATCACATAGTTTAGCCAATTTTAGCTAGTTGAAAGAGAATAACATCACATAGTGTAGACACCCAAAATTGTCCAGTCTAATTAAATAAATATTTTATTTATTTAATTATCTAAGCTTAATTCTTCTATTAATTAAATAAATCTTTATTTATTTAATTAATTCATTTATCCTCTTCTAGCCTTATTTCTCATTTAAATAAATACATTTATTTATTTAAATTATCCTTTTCCTAAATTAAATAAATATTTTTATTTATTTAATTGATCCCATTTCCTCTATTAATTAAATAAATCTTTATTTATTTAATTAATTCATTAACCTTTTCTACCTATGACACATGTCATTCATCTCTTAATTCATACACTACCTACCCCTTTCATTATTTTATTATTTCTTTTACCTACCCTCTAATCATAGCCGACCTCCTTTTACACCTCTTAATCTTATCCCTCCATTTCATATAGTGTCTTCTATATAAGGAGATGCTTCATTCATTATCAAACCCTAATCACTCCAATCATTGATTCTAATCAAAAACCCTAATGATGCATCCTAATGAATTTTATGCAATTGACTACACTACGATCCTACTTGCAACCACATTCTGTTCTTTGTTGAGCTCTTGTGCATATAAAATCTGAGAGCAAATATATCAAGCAAGATCAATGGAGATAGGAAGAATGGAGATCAAAGCCCTATTGGACATGTGATGGTATAATCTTTGTGATTTCATTTGATTTGCATCGTCTTAGGTAATCTTCATATGTTATGGTGGATCTTTGTTGTTGTTAGGCTAGGGTTTTGTGGTTGAATTCATTTAGCCTTTCAATATTGTTATTATTGTTATCCATTTTCACCATATACATTTTGGCACTCCCGGTGGGACTCTTGTCCCTTTTGCATTTAACATCCTTGTTGCAGATTTTGTATTTTGAAGTTGCAGATCTAACATTTTTGGCAGCATTTTGATATTTTCGCGTCTGCGCGCTTTCGGATCGCGTTTTTGATTTTCTGGTGTGTCTGTGACCTCTGGGATCGCGTCGGTGTTATTGGTAATATTTTATTTTGTAGGTTCCAGGAAAGCGCGTTTATGTTTTAAAGTCGCATCTGTGATGTTTTTAGCTACGTCTATGTCCAGAAGCCGCGTCTGCGTTCTGTAGTCGCGTCTGTGCTTCACAGAACCGCGTCTGTGTCACGAAGTCATGTCTGTGTTGAGGGTAACCGCGTCTGTGTTCACTAGTTTCAAATTTTGGGTTTTTATTGATTCAGTTTTTTGGATTTTGCATTTAGGGTTTCAGATCTGGTTTATTTTGAGCTAACATTTTCAGATCTAGCTAACAAAATTGGTGTAGCTTGTCTTGAAGGCTAAATCATTTGGTTGAAGGCCCCTATTTTCACAAAGTCTTTTGGGTTTAAAATTTACCTAACTTGTGTGCTTGCAGGAAGGGGTGATTATTTGAAACAATCCAAACTACTAATAAATCTTTGTTGCAGGTCCTTGGCAAGGGTTTTTGGATTTTTGTTGTGTGCTTTGTTTTCATAGACTAGCAAACACTTCAATTGGTGCACTAAAATTGAATCATTGTCTTTTGTGTCTTGAGCAATAGGCTCTTTTTGTTTAATCTTTAGAGGGCCTGTCTTCCCGTGTGGTCATTAGGACTACTAGTGAGAAGAGAACGACCCTGTCTTCCTGTGTGGTCATTAGGACTACTAGTGAGAAGAGAACGACCCAAGTGGTAGCGAGGAAAACCCACCTCTTTCGAACCACTATAAATAACTGTATTCATGGTGAAAACTATGAATAACGTGTGCTGATTAGTTCATACCGACACCATGTCTCCCCATAAACCCGTTTGATCAAATTTATTTGATCAGTTGTAGGGCGTAACCCCTACCGGCTGGGAGCCTTCTATATTTATAGAGCTGAAAGTGCCGCATGTATGGCCACATGAGTGGATGCCCTTACTAGCACTTTTTTGTTTTAGAAGCCCAAATCCTTCTAGTTGTTGGGGCAGGAGGTTGGACCTTTGGTAGCAGCCCACACACATACAGTTCTTAGTAGAGATACAAAGTTCGCCACGGGGAGTTTTCGTGGGGACTGATGCTTGGCTGACCTGAGAAGTGAGTGCCGAGGGTGGAGCCAGTGAGGTCAAGCATCTAAGTATCCACTCTGAATAGCGTAGCCTTGGGGGTAAAACCCCATGTGGGATCAACAACTATTGTCTTGGCTAGCCATAAGAATTGTGCTTGACTTATGTTAAACATTCAAACATTGAAGACCAAACAACAAAACATTGTGTCTTTTGTGTCTTCAAGTGTATGCAAAACAATTTTACATCAAACAACACACTTTTTTTTGGAGTCATTGTCAGTCTAAACACTTGCAAACATTGAGTCCTCATCAACACTATGTCCTCTTGTCACAAAAAATAATCAAACAGTCAGATTGGGTCACAACAAAACAACTTCACAGATTGGAAAAAAATTGCACAAATTTTGCAGAAACGTGTATGTGTCTGACATAATAGCGTCTGTGTTGTATAACCGCATCTGTGAAGGACAGAATCGCGTCTATGTTCCAACGGTAAACATTGCACTTTGCAAAAAAATATCAGAAGTGCGTATGTGTTAAACAGAGCTGTGTCTGTGTCGGGAAACCGCGTCTGTGAAGTATACAGGCGCGTTTGTGTCCAGAATTGAAAAAAAAAACTGTTACAGTCCAGCAAACAAACACAGTCAGTTTCGGAATTCTTGAGCTTCCTAGGTCATTTCTCTAGGGCTCATCTAGCATTCAACCTATCTTTGGGTCTCACAAAATCTATCATTGCTCCACATCTCACTTTACATTCACAATTGTCTAAACTTGAGTCAAAAGGTCACTTGCTTGTCCTCATCATACTTTGTCAACACACTACATACAACAACACTTTGCGAAGTGGTCCCTCATCAAGGTTTCTTATCTTTAGGTCTCATTTGGTCTTACTTAGAGTCAAGGTCAACTTACCTCATCAAGAGAAACTATCCTCTCTTTGGAAGTCACACCTACTCTACTACATACATACTTGGTCTTACACTTTGGACATTGCAAGTACACTTCAGATTCATTTACATTCCATCCAACTCAGGGTCTTCCATACTTTTTCCATTTTTCATCTAGTCTCACACATCTTGGTCAATACCTAGTTCATGGTTGAAACCCGTCTTCAAAAATCTAGGAGAGAAACTAAAGAGGCTCAAGAGTCCACAAACATGAGTTCTTATGAGTATGATAATGATATCTTTTTCAATTTTGATCATACTACATTACCTGACATGGATGCCTATAGAAACATTCCAAATGTTGAGAACATGGACACTACAAACAACAATGCTACACACAATGACAATATGGATGACTTTTCAGTACATTCAGCAGATGTGGAAGAATCCATTTTGAATCCTCATTTCAATCGATTGGTTGAGGAAATAATGAGGAGGGATAGACAATACTTTTTACAAATGATGGCACAAAGTGGAGCCAAGATACGTCATGATTTTGACATGTCTCAAATAATGGAAAATTGACCTTTGCAACAAACGCACTCCAACATGGATCAAAGGAGACCTAATAGTGAAGGAAATAGAGGACCACATATGGTACCTGAATCACCATCAGCTTTGCTTCAAAGACCAAAGGTCCCACATACACATGGTCAAGCATATGATACTCACCTTCATAGACCATTATGGAAGTCTTATGCAGACAGATATGCTCAATCACATACTAATGCTAAGGATCAACCATCAATCACATACTAATGCTAAGGATCAACCACCAAAGCAATTGGATATTCAAAGGCATGCTCAAAATTTGGACACAAGGAAACCTCATGTCAAATTTGGGGGCAACACATTAGAACATGACATGCCTGTAGAATATGGTATACATGCACAAAATAGATATGGAGTTCCTCAACATGAATCTATACCAAGTGGTCCATATACACAACATTATTTAGACCTCCTCCATATGAACATGTGTATGATCAATATCATCCATATATGCAACATGCTCCTCCTCCAATTGGTGCCTCAAGCATAGGGTATGGTCCAAGAAGTTGATCTCCACCTAAGAGAAATTTGGAGCAACAAATCAGGGACTTACAAAAGAAAATGGAGGACATAAATACACCAAAGCCAACATACACAATGAGAGACATATGTCCTTATCCATTTGACAAAAGAGTTCCAATGCCTTCTTTTCCTACACACTTTGTGACGCCTAAATTTGATAAGTATAGAGGAAAAGGGGATCCTAAGGCACACATAAGACAATTTTTCACAGCTTGCATTGAGGTAGCACCAGAAGAGACATATTTGATGAGATTATTCCCACAAAGCCTAGGTGATCAAGCTATGGAATGGTTCTCCCAACTTCCACCTGGAATTAAGTCATGGGGTGACATAGCAGAGGCATTTATTCAACATTTCTCCTACAACATAGAGACAGACATATCAATCACTACTTTGTGCAACACCAAACAAAAAGAGGGAGAGTCTTTTGCATCATTTTTACAAAGATGGAGGAATCTAGCGAGTATATGCTCTTGTGAAATTCCACAAAAACAAATGGTAGAGATGTTCACCCAGAATGTTAACAAAGACATTGGCTATGATCTAAGAAAAGCTTGTTTGTCCACCTTCAAGGACTTCATTGAAAAAGGCTTAGCAACAGAGAAGGTCCTAATTGAACAAGGAGTCATCAAGATATTCAAGGAAAACAAAGATGACTTTAAAGGAAAAGACAAGCCAAGATTTTGGAATAAAAACAAGAACACAGTCAATGATGGTGTTGTTGATGCCAACATAGTGCGACCCAAATTCATTTTTTCTGGATCAAGTTCTACAAACAATCAGGTGAATACTCAAACAACTTCCAGATCATGAAGGAAGTACACTCCATTGGGAGAACCACTTGAGTCAGTCTTCAAGAAGCTAGTGGCAAATAAGGTAATCATAGTTCCAGATTTTCCTCCATATGAACCAAAGGTTAAACCAAATTGGTGGAATGATGATGAGTATTGTGAATTTCATAAGAGCAAGGGTCATAAGACAGGAAATTGTCATCGACTGAAAAACATCATACAAGATCTCATTGATGGAGGTGACATTGAGATTGAGGGACATTCGTCTAATCAAGAACATGAGATGTTTAAGGAACCATTCCCAAAACATGACAAGGGAAAAGCTAAAGCCATAGAGGATCAAACCAACTATACCAGAGCATCTTACAACTATGATTCAACCATAAATCACATCTCAATGGACAATTATGTCTCTACCATTATCATCAAGGACAAAGCGCCTGAGAATTCTACCCAGAGACCCAAGATTGTCCTAAAAGGTGTTGGATCTTCTTCTAAACCTACCTCTAAATGTCATGTTACAACCCGCCGAGGTAAAATCACTTTGCAAGGTGCTCCAACTAAAAACACCGCTTCTTCATCAACCAAACCTGAGTATGACCTTGTAGAACAGTTAGGGAAGACACCCGTGCTCATTTCAATCCTTGAGCTATTACACATATCTCCCACACATAAAGCCATTTTTGACAAAATCTTGAGAGATACTGTTGTTCCTACTGATTTGAATGTGGACCAGTTTCAAGCCATGGTGGGGTACCTTTCCGTTCCACACTCCCTTACTTTCACAGAAGCCGATGATGCCTCCGTAAGTCAACCACATAATGCACCACTACACATTGAAGCCTTCATACACAAACATCGAATAAAAAGAGTCCTGATAGATGGAGGAGCAGGTCTAAACATTTGCACATTAAGCACTATTACACAATTGGGATATTCTGATAAAGCTATGAATTCTACAAATCAAATCACCATTAAGGCATATGATGACAAAGAGCGTTCATCCAAGGGCACAGTCACCTTACCTCTCAGAGTTGGGCCAGTTACAAAGGATGTGGTTTGTCAAGTCCTAGATTTAAATCTCACTTATAACATATTGCTAGGACGTCCTTGGATTCATGAAATGAGGGTAGTCCCATCCACATATCACCAATGCATTAAGTTTCCTCATAATGGAGTGGAAGTAACAGTTAACGGTGATCCTAATCCATTCATATACTGCAATAATCTGAAATCAAAGACTAAGACCATCATTCCCAGTAATCGTGAAGTTGTTCCTTCATCGGCATACATTGATCTTGAGTCATTAAAACCTTTGACCTCAAAACAAGGTGAGCTTAAAGGAAAGTTCCAGAACAAAGGCATGGGGGAATATACTTTAAATCAAACCATGTACTTACGACAAGTCATGAGTTCCCCAAAAGAATATGGAAGACCACATCCTAACAAGCAAGTATCCATCACGATGCTCAAATGGGACCCTACTACCTTTCAAAGATGGGGTGAACTAGAAGAGGAAGATTTATACAAAATGCTTTTTAGAGACAATGAAGAGGAAACACAAGATCACATCAATCTACCATGTGAGAAATATGGCAAAGGCTTCAAAATTCTACAAAAATTCGGGTATGATGGAAAAAGCCCTCTAGGGTTATGAAAGGAAGGCATCATGGAACCTTTACAACCTGAATTGACCTTCAAAAAGGAATGCTCGAAAGGACTTAGCTTCTTAACTTCCAAGGTCCACACCCAAAGGATAGAAGAAGTTTTACGAATCAAAGCTGCCAAAATTCAACAAGAGCATTGCTATTCCATAGATTCTAACGAATGGGAATGGGGTTCAGACAAGTCTTCCAGTGACTACGAGCTCAATGAGATATTCAGAGAGCCAAATGAACCCATAGAAGAAGAGGAATTTTATAACAAGTTCAGAGTTGGTCAAGAAACAACTTATGAGGATTCCACACAGTCCTTGTCTCAAGGTTCTAGGTTGAAATCACATAGGATGAGAACACCTGTCCCCGAATGCGCTACTAGTGATAATAATTGGGATTCATTCGTGATCAAGACTGATGAGGAGAGTGCCATCGATGACCTTGATAATTACCTTGACATACCCGAATATAACTGCATCTTCACTCTTAGCTCCCCTAACTTTGAAGACATTAATGGCCTTCCCCTTGTCCACCACCAACTCATTGACTGGGATCATGAAGGACCTGCACAGTTTGACACATTTCAAAATGATGAAGCTTTTATTGACTATCTGGGGATACGGGATGATCTTCCCCCTGAAGACCATAAAGTGGGATACACTATAGAACTCAATAGCGTGGCATATTTTGGTGAGGGTGTCGAACCTTCCAGTCGCAAAAATGTGAAAATAAGAACAAATCAAGGGTCTTATGGCGAAAACCACATTGTGGCGCTGTCTGACCCCAAAAAAGTAAAAAGAAAGGACGTATCTGAGGGCAAAAACCTCTTTGAGGCACCCGAAGATGGAAGGCTCGACATTCTCCCAGCATCATATGAAGAAAAGTCATCCATGTTGGTAGAGGAGACTATCAAAACAAACATTGGTACAGAAGAGGTTCCACACAACATATTCTTGACTCAATCATTGATAGAGTCTGAAAGGTCAAAATTCATAAGTTTCTTCAAGGAACGAAAAATCAACTTCACCTAGTCATATGCTGATATGCCTGGATTAGATCCAGATTTGGTAATGCATCATCTGACAGTTAAACCGGGGGCAAAACCAGTAAAACAGAAATTAAGAAAAATGCATCCACAAGTGGCATTACTAGTTAAAGCAGAACTTGAGAAGTTATTGGATGTTGGATTCATACGCCCAATCGATTATCCCAGATGGATCTCCAACTTGGTACTTGTTAGTAAACCAGATCGCAGCATCAGAATATGTACAGATTTTAGAGACATCAACAAAGCTTGTCCAAAGGATGACTTCCCATTGCCAAATATTGACTTGATTGTTGATCTCACAGTAGGTCATGAAATGTTATCATTGATGGATGGATTCTCTGGTTATAATCAAATAAGGATTGCACCCGAGGATCAACACAAAACATCATTTACTTGTCCATGGGGAACTTTCTACTGGAATGTCATGCCTTTCGGGTTAAAGAATGCAGGTGCTACATATCAAAGAGCCATGACTACTATCTTTCATGATCTTATGCACGTAACCGTGGAAGATTATGTTGATGATCTCTTGGGCAAATCAATAGATAGAAATACACATTTGGACATACTTTCAGTCATCTTTGATCGGTTGGAAAAATACAAAGTAAGATTAAACCCCAAGAAATGTGTCTTTGGAGTAACCTCTGGGAAACTCCTAGGATTCATTGTATCCAAAAGAGGAATTGAAGCTGATCTAGCAAAAGTCAAAGCCATCTTGGAGATGCAACCGCCAAGAAATATCAGTCAACTTTGGTCCTTACAAGGCAGACTCCAGTCCATACGAAGATTCATAGCACAACTTGCAGATAAGTGTAATCCTTTTCAACACTTGCTACATAAAAACATCAAATTCAAATGGGATGATAACTGTCAATAGGCTTTCCAAATGCTCAAAGATTATCTTCTAAATCTGCCAATTCTGATGCCACCAGTTCCAGATCAACCACTGTTACTATACATATCAGCTACTCCAACAGCACTAGGGGCACTCTTAGCACAACAAATTACTGAAGGCAAGGAAAAAGTAGTATACTATATCAGTCACACATTGGTAAGATATGAGCTAAACTACACACCAATTGAGTGTGCATGTCTCGTCGTGGTCTTTGCTTCACAGAAATTACACCATTACATGCTCACTCATAAGACTAAGTTAGTTGCAAGGATAGACCCATTGAAATACCTTCTCAATAAAGCAACACTTACTGGGTGATTGGCCAAATGGGTAATGATCTTGAGTGAATTCGACATTGAGTATGTGGATAGAAAAGCAATAAAAGGACAAGCCATCACAGATTAGTTAGCAGATGCTCCCATGATAGATGATGTTCCTCTAAGTTCAGAATTTCTAGATGAATCTATTTTGACAATGTCACATGCAAAGCCATGGCAACTATACTTTGACGACTCATACACACAGCATGGGGTAGGAGCTGGCATCCTCTTTATAACTCCTCAAGGGGATTCTATACCAAAATCATACCGCTTACCATTTCCTTGCACTAACAATATAGCGGAATATGAGGCATTAACAACAGGATTACGAATTGCAGTTCAATGGAAGATCCAGGAACTTCATGTTTTTGGGGACTCCCAACTTGTCATCCATCAAGCAACTGATGATTACCAAACAAAAGATGAAAAATTAATGCCTTATAAACAAATGGTGGATGACCTGAAACAACACTTCACAAAGATAGACTTTGAGCAGATACCAAGATAGCAGAATCGCACTGTAGATGCCATGGCTACAATTGCTTCCCTGATTGATTTACCTCCAAACAAGACCCGCTATGAGTTCTTGGTGGATAACCTTTTGGTTCCTTCATATGAGATCATGCCTACTAAGACTATATGTGTTGTCGGTCCCAAATCCTAGTTATATGGTTCCATTTTCACATACCTATGTGACAATAATTTACCTCCTGATCTATCAAATAACCAACGTTGCACTTTCATTCGCCAATCCTCTCGATATGTCATTTTAGCTGATATCCTATACTGGCGAGGTCTAGATGGCACTCTTCTTAGATGTTTAGAAAGCGACGAAGCTCAGACTGTGTTACAGGAAGTGCATGAAGGGATATGTGGTCCACATGCTAGTGGTCCTACCTTGGCCAAGAAACTCATCAGGACTGGATATTACTCGCCCAATATGGAGAAAGATTCATATCAGTTTGTCAAGAAATGTAAGCAATGCCAAATTCATGGAGACCTCATACATGCACCAGCACAAGAACTTCAACCACTTGCGTCTCCTTGGCCCTTTTGTCAGTGGGGACTCGATCTCATAGGCAAGATTCACCCTCCTTCTTCCAATGGTCATAAATTCATTATCACTGCCACAGAGTATTTTAAAAAATGGATTGAAGTCGTGCCTCTCACACAAATCATAGGAAAACAGATTGCTACATTCATCCTCAACTATATCATTTGCCGATACAGTATTCATGTTTCTATTATCATGGATAACGGGCGTCCCTTCAAAAATCAGGACATTCATGAACTCTGTGACCACTTCCATATTTCCCATCGTTTCTCCAGACCATATTACCCCCAAGGTAATGGCCAAGCTGAGGCATCTAATAAAACAATCCTTAAAATCCTAAAGAAGACAGCCGACGATGCTGGCCGTAATTGGCATATCCAACTTAATCCTGCACTTTGGGCCTACAGCACAAGTGTCTGCACACCTATAGGTGCTACACCCTATTCACTTGTCTATGGCATTGAAGCTATATTTCCTATTGAGGTTGAGTTACCCTCTTTACGGGTCTCTTTGCAAAACATCATTAGTGATGAAGACTATAGGGTCTCTCGCTTACAAGAGCTAGAACTACTGGATGAATGAAGACAAACTGCTTTTAATCATCTCAAGGCTTATCAACAATGAATGAGTCATAGCTACAATCACAAGGTCAAGCCTCACACATTTGAGGTAGGGGACTTAGTTCTTAGAGAAAATCCCAAAAATCAACAAGACAGAGAGAAGGGCAAGTTCGAACCAAATTGGCTTGGTCCTTACATCATTACAACAGCATATGGATCTGGGGCATATCAGCTCTCAACTATAGAAGGTGAACCTTCGGAGGATCCTATCAACAACATGCACCTTCGCCGGTTCTACACATAGCTCTGCAAAGTATCCTAGTTCAAAAAATACAAAAAAATACAAAAAATTCAAAAATACAAAAAAATCAAAAAAATTCAAAAATACAAAAAAATCACCAAAAAAAAAAATCGTTACTTGGTGAAAACCTTGCAAACAGGCGCCTTGTGACACAAAAAACATTGAAAAATTGAAAAAAGTAAAGAGAAATAATTTCGTCCAACAGTGAAAACCACTTCGGTGGTGCCCTGGGCAAGTACCATGGTGAAAACTGGGTCACCAGCGCCATGTGTAGAGACATTGCTCCTCCCTCCTTCAGGATTCACTTTCATCGTTCACTTTGCACACACTCACAACCTATTCATTCATAATAAACTTACCCATTCCCATCATGGCTTGTTATTGATCTACCCAAGATTGGTTAGCCATTTATAATAAACCTCCCTTTTCACCTCCCTTTCCATCCATAATAAATCAGATCCTATCTGTGGCTAAAGCAAATCCTACGTCTAGTGATGGGTGTGGAACTGAGAACATCACATGTTTTGAGGAGAACAGTTTCTTCCAGCGTTCTTCAGTCTATCCGCACACAATCCACAATAAAGCAACATTTGCATCACAAATCCGCAATAAAGTTCCATCTTCTCCACAATAAAGTATCAGTTTCATGGATTCAGTCAGTTTCAGATGAGACACAGTAGCAACAATGGGCCTTAGCAAATCAAATCTGTCAACAGACTCAAACAACATTATGGTTCAGTGCTATCTATCCATTTTGTGAAAGTAAACATTGTGACCACAATCAAATAAGACTTATACAAGTGACAAGAGACACTAAACTTGAGGACTATAGTGGATGTTGGTGTCGAGTCTTGGTTTTCTTTTGATTTCATCTTTTTTTTTTTGGTGACATGTCTTTTAGCTTTTCCAGGATGTCTTTGACTAGAGATTCTATCTCCAAGATGTCTTTGACTAGAAAGGCAAGGATGGGGTATTGTCACCTATTTGTATTTGCTGTCTGTGGATTGTCTCTTAGTAATACTATGACTTGTCCAAGGATATGAGGACACTGTGAGTCTAGTGTGAACTGGGGCATTCCTTGTTTATGACTGTCTTATCTCCATGCAAACAGGTACAATGACTTTCTGGGTCGAACATATGCCTCGATTGTCATAACCTACTTGCCATAATAAAGCTCAATGATGATAACGCACAAGAAGCTCTTTCACTTTCATATCTTCTATCTTTCATCCCCCTTTCTTGATTGACTTCCATCATCCTTCTTGAGTCTGCGTAGCCTGCTATCACATGACTGAGTATAATGACACGACAAAAACATTTGCATTTCATGTAGTTGCACCTGCATTACCACATATAAGAATTTCATACATACATATAGATATCACAACTACATCACATCCTGCACACAACACCTGTTAGCACATTTTACATTCTCATCATGAAAATAGTCATTTGCATTATCATATTCATCTGCATTTCATACATTCATATTTGCATCATGCATACACATATAAAACATAAAAGAACAAAAATAAAATATATTGCATTGCATCATATAGATATTTGCATCCATCACATAGAAACATACATCATGAAACATCTCATCACATAGGTACACATGCATATAGCTACCGCAAAGATGAATCATCTCATATATAATCATAAAAGTGTCATGATACAATGATGTCAAAATCATATGGCTATAAGCACCCGTAGGTGTCTACATCATCATACAAAAATGGTACAATATTGATACATAAGTAGCCCTCTACGGCTATGATGAACTCCCTCCCTCGGAGCCACTTGGCCTCAATGGAATCTAAGCCCCTGAAGGACCTGCCCCAGGATCATCCCACCTGTCTCCTCTATCTGGTGGTGGTGGAGGACCCATAAACCCACCACTCGATGCTTGTCTCCTCTGACTCCCTCCCGTAGTTGTCGCTATACGCGATGGTTTATGGAAGCTCCTCGCTTGCTGATCTGCTGGCACTACACCATAATAGAGATCTCACCAGTAGGTAATCTCCTCCCCTGCCCACAGGACATAAGCATATCCTACCCCTGTGTCCTCCGCTGCCTGTCTCCTGACCCTCAGTGCTATCTCAGCCTCTGTATAATGCCGAATAGCCTGATCCCGCTCCCACTCAGTATGTCTGAGCCTCATCCTGAGCTGATCCCTCTCCCTCTCCAGCTCTTGGATCTCATCTACCTGGCCCTAGCAAATCTCCCTTAGCTCTAGCAGCTCATCCTCCACTGGGTTAGCCCCCTCTACCTCTGCCTGTGGCTCCCCCTGTATGTGTGCCTGTACCTGTACTGGTACCTATCCCTATATCTGCACCTGTCCCTATCCCTATACCTGTCTAGGACCCTGTGCTGCTGGAACCTATAGTGGCAACCCACTGCGACCCCTCACCACCCGAGCCTACCTCTCCTCACCACCCTCCCTCCGAGGTGCAACCCTCCTCTCTCCAACTACTCCCCTCCTCCTCCATCAGCCTCTACCCCCATCACCTCCATCATCATCATCATCACCACCCCCATATCCATCCAATGGCTCTCCTAAATCCGTCAAGCGTGAGAAGGGATGCTCTGCCCAGTATGCTGTGTACTCAGCATCCATGCCAGCGTCCTTAATCTTTGGCCACATGTCCCAGGGTAGGGGCATCATCTCTACCAACTATGTAACTACCTGATCATATGACAGCAAGGGCCCAAACTATGCCTGATCTTTGACCATCCGTGCATACATGCCTGAGCCCCGAGGCATCCTCTGAATCCTGCCAAACTGTCGACCAACCCTATCCACTAGTTGCCTCTCCAGCACATAGGGCATCCGCCCAATCAGGTACCTATTCCAGAAGGTGTAGGGCAGCTCAACTGCATTGTCCTCCCACTGCTCGCATCCCAGATATGGCCTCCATATGACCACATCAATATCATCTATCACTCGCCGTCAGTGCTCCAACCTGCCAATCCGTGGTTGCGACATGATCATATCATATAGGTGCACAAAACTGCGTCCATGTCCCTTGCCTCTGAAGTGTATCGGCCTCATCACTGGTAGATGCTCATAAGCCCATACCTGCAGCAATGTCACCCCACAGCCCAATCCCACTGATCCATGGTATACGAACTGATGCATCTCATAATAGAGGTGTGCCAGCACGCACGGTCCCCAAGCATATCTGGTGTGCTGTGTCATCAGTGTCTCCAGTGCTCCTCCCCAACCCATAGCCAACCCCCGTGTCGCCCTATCCAGACACAGGAACCCACTGATCGCTCCTCCTACTACTACCGACAACACTAGCCTTGTGGTTGTCATAGTATCCCGTGCCACATGTCCTGCTCTCATCTCCAATCTTGGGTCTTGGAATACTCATCTAAGGGCCTCCCTGTCTCCATCTTGATCGTATGGGATCAACTCCCCATCGATTGGTATCCTCAGTATCCTGTATACATCCTTCAGGGTGACTGTCATCTCACCCATCGGCAAATGAAAAGTGTAGGTCTCGGAGTGCCATCTCTCTGCCAACGCAGTCAATAGTCCCATGTTCGCCTGAAACTCAGGCACATACAGAACATGTCTCAATCCCATCTCCTCAATGGCAGCTCTATCCTCGAATGACAACTCAGGTCACAACCTCTGAGTCAATGGGAATCTCTCCCATGACTCCAGCATCGGCAAATACTCCTGCAGTCAAGCAAATCACTCATGTCAGTCATAGTGGCATTCCCTGTTCATCACAAAATGCTACTTTTTATCTAAATGCATATGGCATTTTATCCTAGTAGTACTCCCTGTTCATCACAAAGTACTATGTGTGTGACACTCACTGTTCATCACAAAGTGTTGCTCATATTCTAGTACTCCCTGTTCATCACAAAGTACTCTATCTTGGTACTCACTGTTCATCACAAAGTGCCTTGATCTATCCTAGTCTTCCTAGAGGACCTGCTTGAGTGTATCCTCTCAGCAGCTTATCCAATCGACAATGTATGTTCATCATAGAACTGTCGATTTGACCTAGAAGATGCAATTTCGCACTTTTTAAAGCACAAATGCATTTTCCTGACATAAACGCGCTTAAAGATTGCACAGACTTGCCTGAAAAACATAGACGTGCCTGACAAACACAGACGTGCCTATGCTCTACACAGACGCGCCTGGGCTAGATAGATGTGCCTTCTTGGCATAGACGCGCCTGCACATCACAAACGTGGCCGCAATTGACACAAACATGGGTTCAAACGCAGACGTGCCTGGAACAAACACAGACGCACCTCGCAAGCATAAACACGCCTGGCACCAACATAGACGCGCTTGAACATTTTTGGACATTTTTTGGACCCTAGTCTAGGTGCATTTATTACCCTATCTAGCATGCATTAATGACAAAATTAAATGCGTCAAAGTATGAGGAGGTTTGGTGGTACTTACTGGCTCTCCTGCCTCTGCTGGCCTCTGAAATCGGCGAACGCGGTCGAATCTGTGAATGAAGGCCATCGCTGCTGACTGCTGCTGCTCTATTTTCGCTCTGCAATCTGCTCTCGTGGATGTGTAGATGACAATGAGGATGTATTTTCCCTCGTGGTCTATCTTATAGACTACCCTAGCCCTCGCCCTCATTTCCCGAGTCAGTCTTCATTATCCCGTGACTCTGTCACTTTATCTGGTCAGTCCATTCTAGCCTTTCTTTCTTATCGAGAGATTGTCTGCAATCTTTTCAGACATTTTCATCCAATCTCTCGAGGGGGCATATCATTCCCATCTTGGGGCAACTCTATATCAGTTCATATTATCTTCTTTGAAACAACACGACAAGCCGCATTGTCTCAAAGAGGGGCAAAATGTAGACACCCAAAATTGTTCAGTCTAATTAAATAAATATTTTATTTATTTAATTATCTAAGCTTAATTCTTCTATTAATTAAATAAATCTTTATTTATTTAATTAATTCATTTATCCTCTTCTAGCCTTATTTCTCATTTAAATAAATACATTTATTTATTTAAATTATCCTTTTCCTAAATTAAATAAATATTTTTATTTATTTAATTGATCCCATTTCCTCTATTAATTAGATAAATCTTTATTTATTTAATTAATTCATTAACCTTTTCTACCTATGACACATGTCATTCATCTCTTAATTCATACACTACCTACCCCTTTCATTATTTTATTATTTCTTTTACCTACCCTCTAATCATAGCCGACCTCCTTTTACACCTCTCAATCTTATCCCTCCATTTCATATAGTGTCTTCTATATAAGGAGATGCTTCCTTCATTATCAAACCCTAATCACTCCAATCATTGATTCTAATCAAAAACCCTAATGATGCATCCTAATGAATTTTATGCAATTGACTACACTACGATCATACTTGCAACCACATTCTGTTCTTTGTTGAACTCTTGTGCATATAAAATCTGAGAGCAAATATATCAAGCAAGATCAATGGAGATAGGAAGAATGGAGATCAAAGCCCTATTGGACATGTGATGCTATAATCTTTGCGATTTCATTTGATTTGCATTGTCTTAGGTAATCTTCATATGTTATGGTGGATCTTTGTTGTTGTTAGGCTAGGGTTTTGTGGTTGAATTCATTTAGCCTTTCAATATTGTTATTATTGTTATCCATTTTCACCATATACACATAGTTTACTCAACATTTAATTTCAAATCTCATCATTCCTTGTTCTACCTTTATAGAGAATAACATCACATAGTTTACTCAACATCTAATTTCAAATCTCATCATTCCTTGTTCTACCTTTATAGCTTTGATATTAATTTTTAAATACTTTTGTGCCTCTTTTCATATATTGCTCTATATTTTCAGCTACATTATGTTCATCATTCTCCATTGAAACTCAACATATATATTTAATTAAGCTGATATTTATTTAAACAATTAAAAACAAATTGTTAAAATTAACATTATTAAAAATAACATATAAATAAATAATATTTGTAAAATTAAAATTTAAAAAAATAATGAAAATAATTTTTAAATAATTTTATTAATTTTTCAATAAAAATAGAAATAAAATATTTAACATTTAAATAGTTATATGTTTTTGAATAAACACATTTAAGATATTTAATAAGATTCTTTCTTACATTTTCAAACACAATCATACAAAACCCAATCACATCATTGCATTGTGCTTCTAACCATCCACATTATATGTAATGTAAGCATCATGACATTGTCCAACTATATGACCATTGTGGTAATTATTTAGTGCATATAAAAGACACAAATCTCTGCTATCAAACTATAATCACACTACCTTAAACACCATACTGCTAGTATTAAAAATAGAAACCACAACAAAAGGTCGTGGTTCAATTAGTTGCGCATAAGTGGCGAGATGATGATATGTGGTTTAGATGTATGCTTAATCAAATCATTGCAATCCACTATATATAGATACTGATGTTAGCATCTATATAAACTGATATATTTTCATAAAAAAATAGAAACCACATAATTAAAACTACCACTCAACTAGTGCACCATACTAAAAACCAGTATTACAACACACTAAAAAATATTTTTATTCATACCACAAACAAATAACACATCTATATAATTTCAAATTTCCTAATCCATAGTTACCAGAAGACCTGTCTCCTACCCTTGGAGACAGGGACATCTCCAAAAACTTCTTGACGCATAGGGTGCTTTTGGCTACCATCTCCAAAGTCTCCAAACCAAATATTGATGTCTCCTACTAGAAAACTTAGAGAAAAATGTAGTAAAAAGGCAAAAAAAATTAAATCAAATAAATAAGATAAGCTTGCAACAAAGAAAAGTCATAGGAAATTGACTAATAAGGAAACTGTTCCACAAGAAGACAAAAATCCATGCACATTTATATGTCACATCCCTACATCTACCACTTCCATTATGGATGGACATGAAAGAAAAGAATTATTTAAATAACTAAAAGGCATTGAAGAGTACAAGATGGACAAGTTGGTGAGAGGTATGGGCCTTCATTAAATTTTATAGATTTCTAATCAATGTGAAGATGAGACAACCAAAATTAATTGGATGGGGCAGGCATGGTAGGAAAGGTTGCATAGTAAGTAGAGAATGAAATCCTTCTCCTTTGGTAGGTCAATATGACATATCAGAGGTTAAGTTAGTGCACAAGATATTTATTAAATACCCCTCACAACCCCCAAATCATACATTCTTTATTTTCTAAGTTGGTTTTGAAGGAAGAGAGAGGGAGAGAGGGTCAATTGACAAGGAAGAATGAGTGATGAATGAAGGGAGAGAGAAAGGTAGAAGATACATAAATCATGTGGAAGATGTGAAAGAATTAAAGGCATAGGGGGGATGCAAGAGAAGGAAAGAAACAAAGATGTTTATGTTTGAGGTTGTTCAAAGGAAGAAAACCTTTCAAAATGAAAGCATTATAGGAGAATGGTGTGATGGATAAATGAAAGGCAATGATGGTAATAGAGGCATTTAGAAGACATGGGAGGAGGAAAATTTGAGAAGAGAGGAAATTCATCAAATATTGTATTTGCAAATGCTCTGGAAGATATGCATACAAAATGTGGAAGCATAGAGAAAGCATGTGAATTTTTTTGACAAAGTACTAAAACAAATGTGGTCTTATGGAATGCAATGATTGCAAGACATGCAGATATTGGGGTAATTTGATGGTATGAAAACACATGAAACTAGAGAAAGAGAGAGCTTGGGCAAGGAATAGAATGCAAGAGATGGAGTGTGATTGCATAGATAGTGGAAGAATGGTGGAATGCGAACATCAAAGGAGAAAATAAATTGAGATTAAAGAAAAGAGGGAGACTATGGAGTATGAGTGTGGTACTTAGGTGATCTTTAATCTTATTCTTATTCTACATATGAGAGAAACATGTGACCCTTTTTATGTGCATCTTTTCATCCTTCTCACACACTTTATTCAACTCCTATTGTTGCTAATAACATTGTTTGGAGTGGTCATGTCGATGGGACTTGAGATGTCATTTTGTGGAAGAAGAAAAAAAAGTATTAGAGATACAAAGATCCACTACAACAAGCAAGTCAAGAGGGTGCAGTATAGAAGGACAAATAGAGATACACAACAAATAAGTGGTGTTAATATTTTAAAACAATATATACCTCAATTTTTTGTTTGTTTATATACATAGTTATAGTTTAATTGGATACTATATTGATTTTTTTATGATTGCCCACACTTCAAAGAATGTTTGCAAATTCATATGTCATTCAATCTTCCTAGCACTAGGTACAATGTAAAACACATAGAAATTCCTTAATGAATATATATGTAGCATCCTAAAATTGCACCCCTTTCAACTTTTAACTGCATTTGGGTCTTTGCTTTAGTGTTTGTGCTCCTCGGTCTAATTGAAGACCTGATTATGCTCTTGCACATCATAAATGGCATCTAACTCAAACTTGCATTTAGCCTACACCTTGATCCTACCCCAAAATAGGGCAAGACTAGGGTGTAGTGCCCTGGTCTTCACCAGGACTAGGGCATGGTACCATGGTCCTCCCTAAATGGGACCTATTTTGAACCCTTTTTCCCACTTCAAATTTGAGCGGGATTTCTTTCTCTGTGTCAGCCTATGTCAGAAAATTAGTCAATTAATTTGATAGGTAGGTATATAAAGAGGATTTCCCCTCTCATTTGAACATCCACAATAATTGAGAAGCATTGAGAACACAAGGGATCAAGCATTCAAGCATTCAAGCATTCAAGAATTCAAGAAAAATTGAGCATTTTCAGTCTTCCTTCAAGCTTTGGAGTAGAAATAAAGTCAAGATTTAGAAGTGGAGATCAACATCCTATTTCTTAAAACCCTAATTCCATGTGGAGGCAAGCAAAACTTCAAAAGGAGGTATAATCATTTCAATTTTAGTCATAATTCAACATCTCCCTCAAAAGGAGAACATTTCCTTTCCGTCATTTCATTTACATTTATCTCAATTTTATGGTTAATTCCAAAACCAAGGTTTGACAAAAGGCAAGCCCCTATTCCCAACCTATTTCCCTTTCTTTGTGTGTGTAGGAAATAGGTGTGCATCTATACTTCTGGAGTTGAGCTTTATTTGCAGAGACGAAACAACCCTTTTCGATGCACGGAAAATTCAGATGACCAAGAGGCAGCGCCATAGTCCCTGCTATTTTGGGCATTTTTTGCAGGGCAAATCCAAATCAGCTCATACTTCTCACATCCATGTGCACGACTGAATCTTGAACTTGTAGCTCAGTATTTTCTCAATTTCATCTTCAATTTCAGCACTTAACCCTAAATCAACATTTCAACTTACAAAAGAGGGAAAAATACATTCATAATCAATCAATTCACTTAGTATTCAGTCCTTATTAGATTTGTGATTGAATCTAGTGGATTCCTCCCCTCTTTTGAATGTAAAGGTCATCTCCCATCAAAGATAAAATTGATTTGGTGATTTCTCTTTCTATGTTGTAAATTACCAAATCAAAATTTTCCCTTTACAATATATTAGATTTGTATACACTAATTTTTTAAACATGCATGTATATGTCCATATTTATATGGTCAACATAGTTTATGCATAACCAATTGTGTATATTCCTTTGTACAGTTGGACCTTGAATAGGCCATTCATAGTAGATATAGAAAATAAATAAATAAATAGAAACCAAAATATGTTGAATCTTCCTAAGTTAAGGAAGGTTACACTATTAAATAAAAGACATCCTGGTACCCATCATCTTTAGGTAACTCCAATGATGTTCACATGGAGATATTAATGGTGTGATTGTAATCATATCATAAGTATCACTTGGTAGATAGAAGATTGAAAAATACCTTCTTTACAAAAAAAAAATTTCCTTATGATTAGAGGAAAATAAATAGAGGAATAATAGTATTATCACATTAAAGTTAAATGACATATATTTTTCTCTCATTTCCCTTGAAAAACTTAAGTATGATTGTGTTAGAGGGAAATGTAGAGGAGGGAAATTGTCACCTCTAAGATGACAAATCTTGGAGAATAAACTATCCACTGCTACCTTGCTTAAACTAGTGCTAAAGGTGAGATAGGGGATAAAAATCTAATGATAAAGTAAACACTACATTAAACCTATGAAATTGCAAAACATTAAAGTACATATAAAAAATTAATAAAGTTCTGAATGTTATAGAAATTTAGAAACAAAAGAAAATTATACCAGAGGACCTATTCAGTCTCGAGTCTTGGACGCCACTGCATCGTGGGGACGTCTGCACGTCGTGCTATCATTTGTACGGACAAAGACTTGCAAATGTGCCCAGAATGCTCCAAAATTTACCCTTAGCTGCACATAACCTATCTACCACCCGCACACATAGAGATAGGGGAAAAAAATTGGGGTTGTATAGGGAGTTTGCATTAGTCAACCCTTGTTTTGGTGTTTTCACCATCACGGACAACTAGATGGATAGATTGGATAAAAAGATAATTATAATAGAAACTAACCCCACTTAATGGAGGAAAATCCCTACTACATGGGATGCAAGATAAATGATAAATGAAATAGAAACAAGTCCTGCTTAATGGAGGAAAACTCCTATTGCAATAGATATAAGATAAAATAATAAATGATAAACTAAATGCACCTAGACAATAGATACATTCAGAAATACAATAATGTAAGACATACAATGTTGCATGATAAGAGATAAGAGAGAAGACAAAGTGTTCTAGACAAACCTCCCTCTTGAGATAAGAGGGTGATGAAGCTCGAGATGATGTTGTTGTTGCACTTGATAGTTGCCAAGTATTCACAATGAGAGCCAAAAACTTGAGGGCCAAGAGAATTAGAGTTATTTTTTGAGAGTTTCCTTTCCAAGAGTGTCTAGAGAGACAAATGAGAAATAAAATGAGCTTTTAATGTGGTCAACAGGTGGGAGGAGTTGTTATAGATGAGTTCAAGTGAAAGGGCATGCGTTTGAAAGCATCTGATGAAGGATATAGAATTATCAATTTGGGAATCTGACGGGACGTTTGCGGGATGTGCTTCTGTCCAAACCAAGATGGTCCCAAATGATATCTAAAGGAGATTGGGGACACTTTGTCTTTTGATGTCATGATGTCAAAGTAATAAAATCTTGATCATAAGCCTTATCATAAATGCTTTGGGCGCAATGCACAAGTGTCATAAATGCACTAGGCATAATTCAGGACACTACATTTTGCCCCCACTTAAGTGAACTGATCAACTCAAGGGAATAGGTGCACTAAAGTAGTCTAGAAAGGTGAAATCATTAAACTCATCATGTAGTGCAATAAATGCAGTAAATACCTAACCAAAAAGGATATTGTAGAGGCTATAGAGGTCGAGCAAGAAAACACGAATGATGACCCCAAGTCTATAAAAACCACAATGTTACATCATGAAACTTTGTGTACTACAAAGATCAAAACTTCGTTAGCACGAAAAATAAGGGAAGCTACTACGACGAGAAGAATGCTTAAGAAGCATCAATATAAGTAGGAAGTGAAAATTCTGATGAAAGTGAGTATATTCTCCCTCATGTTTTGCCCCCAGTGAGGTGGGGAAAATAGGAAGAAGAATGAGCCAAATAGGCCATGAAAGGGGCCGAGACAATTCACCTATATACTTGAGGGGTGAGCCCCTAGAAGGGTCATTAGCACTATTCATCACGGGCATTTTCTTTGAGATTTCTATAGAACCTTGGCCGAAATTCCACGCAAGTGAAAGCATAGAGCTAGTAGGATCAAGGAGCTACACACTGCAATGGAACAAGGTGAGCAGGTAGAGCAAGTGAGTCTCGAATCACGCTCTTCTAGTTCATTTTGTTCATTTAATGATGATTTTATTTTTGGTACAACACATGCATCCTTGGGATGCGTTGGGGTCCTAAACCCATGCATTTGTCTTATAGGTGCATAATTGTTTGGTGGGCCCGCTAGCATCTGTAGGATATGCTAGTGTCTAAATAATAATGCAAAGAACTTATTAGAATCTTGTTTTGATGCAGACTCTACCAGAGGTTCTGGAGGACACATCAGGACATCTCCTTAGCCTACTACCAAAGATATTAGAGGAGCTACCTGTAGCTAACCTCCAGCAGCTATGAAGAGTGGTCCAACCCTAGTGGGTATACTACATGCCAGAGTTTTGCTTGCATGTGTCGATGCTACACGCTTTGATGGAGAGGTGGGATGTAGATATGATGTCATTTCACATACCCACAAGGGAGATGACAGTGACCTTGATAGATGTCTACTACATCTTGAGACTTCCCATCCATCGCTGATGGGTGACACCAGTCATCTCATCATCACGAGAGCTATGAGAAAAAAAAGAGTGGGGCCCAGGTTGAGAGATAGACACAACCAACCACATCTACCTTTGAGCACTCGATCAAGGATAGAGGTTGATACCATTGATCCAACACATCTTGATTGTGACTGTAACATTGTGAGTGCTTACTGATAGATGGGGCTCAAAGCTAGTAGCAAGCTTTGTTCCATTGATCCCAGAGATGGAGGAAGAGGGTACTATTTTCACATGAGGTCGATGTATGCTTGCACAACTCTACTACAAGCTCTCCTACTATGTCCACCATGAGTTCCAGATCTTGACTATCTGTGCCCTATTATAGATACCTACATGAGGTTCATAGGGTTCCCATGTTTGATGCCCATAGATATGCCATGAGTGCACGCGTATCCATTTTGACAGGTCAAGTGGAGGACTGATGATCTAACCGACCGACAAATCACGACTGACCAACTTGGGTTCGGAGATGTTGTCTGGCAGCCATTTTAGGAAATGGTGATCTGAGCTATAGACCAAACATAATTGTCATGGATGCAGCAAGATAGGTTTTTGCTTGAGTGACGGGACCATATAGTCATCCCCTACTATTGGCGGTGGTGTGTACACCAGTTTGGATAGGTTCAGACTATTCCCCTTGATTCACCCACCTATGTTTGGCTAGCGAGGAGCGTGGTATGGTCACAAGACTTACCCCGCCCTACCCTTAGTGATGTATGAGATAGTCCCAAGGGAAATGATGATGATAATAGCGCACCCCAATTGGACATTGATGACGTCAGGGTGACAAGGGACTTTTCTAAGTGGTGGAGCCTTACAATTCCTGCCCCATTTTCCCAGCTGATGTCTAGGGAGGAGTCATTGGACCCTTGGGAGGAGACATCAATGAGGGGTAATCCTTAGGTGATGAGGGTGAGAGACTAACATAGAGATAGTGGGTAGCGAGTCAGACCTCAGTGAGAGTTGGATGAGCTTTGAAGCCTAGATAATACCACCGTCACCTGTTGCACCACCAATAGTAGCTATAGCAAGGACTACGGGGGTATCCTCAAGTAGGGTGCCACCACAAGATCCAAATTGGCAGAGGGGTGATCCTGGCATGTATTGTGATTTCAATTTGTATGATAAAGTTTTAATTGTGATCTGATATATGAGATGTAGATATGATATGATAGAGATATTGATATTGATATATTGTTTGTGATTACAAAGAGCATCATTGAGTGGTTGAGATTTATCCACCACGCTCTATCATACATTGTCCCATCTATCCAGATCTAGGGTCTAGTCCTAGATGCATACTAACCCTTCCAGCCAGTGGGGAGACATGCACACCTGTTCAATCCTATATCACGACTCAGGATAGCATATGAGGAGGGTCGAGTGGAGCTGGTACAGGGAGAAGCACAACTGGCCACAGTGACGGGATAGAGAGCTAAGCCTTGTTGGAGTTGCAGACTATCATCGAAGAGAGAGATCAAGCAGTGTCACAAGCTAAGAGTGTCGAGAGGGTACGTGATGCTACACAAATCCATGTGGATGACCTTCATCCATAGGTTGTAGTTGCATAGAAGGGTGCAACTATCCATCTTGAGCATCCCAGAGTGTGTCAGTTGATGGTAGATCGGGATGCAACATGGCAAATGGAGACTGCCTTGCGGGAGGAGATGATGACTCAGAGAGAGACCATGATAGATCTATGAGGATATTTGAGAGGACTCCGCTCATGGAGCACCACATTGCAAGATCACAATCTACATCAATTCAGTAGCCTCCACATCACGATCAAGATCCTCTAGCACTAGTGGGCTTAGGGATTTATGCCCTTAGAGGGTCCTAAGCACAGTTGTGACATTGTATAGATTCATCCATTTTTGATAAAGATGTATAGCATTATTTTGATGTATATAGATATAGTGATGTATTTTCATAGAGATATATGTTGGCATCACATGTTTTTGTAGTGATGTGATACATGTACATCGAGACTAGACATTTACATATATATATATATATGTGTGTGTGTGTGTGTGTATATATATGTATGTATGTATGTATGTATGTATATAGATATATGTATATAGAACATACATATATACATATATGTGTATATATATGTATGTATGTATGTATGTATGTATATAGATATATGTATGTGTATGTACATAGATATATGTATGTATGTTCTTCAAATTTATATTGAAAATAAATAATCAAACCAGTTGATTTCAATATGTATCATCCATCAACTTTGATATTTCCAAAAAATAAACTACTTAAGTGTTGTATAAAATTGTCTTCATAAGATCATAAAACTTGAGGTATCTCCCCCACTTATTCTAAAATATTCTCCATTTATAGATGAGGATTCAGTTTGAAAGTGAAAGGGCATGCCCTTTACTTAGAACTATAACTAACAAAAACTAACTAAAAGATAACTTCCTAAAATTGTCTTTACAATATAAACATACTATAAAAACATAGAAAAACATGAGTCTGGGCTTCAACTTAGACATCAGGTCAAGTCTCCCAGCATCTTGTTGTACTACATACATACATACATACATATATCTATGTACATACACATACATATATCTATATACATACATACATACATACATACATACATACATATATATGCATATATGTATATATGTATGTATATATACATATATGTATATGTATATATATATGTATATATATATATGTATATGTATATATATATGTATACATATATATATACATATACATATATGTATATATACATACATATATACATATATGCATATATATGTATGTATGTATGTATGTATGTATGTATGTATACATATATACATATATATATATACATATATATATATATACATATACATATATATATATGTATATATATATATATGTATATATGTATATATGTATACATACATACATACATACATACATACATACATATATATACATATATATATGTATGTATGTATATATATATATAGATATATGTATGTATATATACATATATATCTATATATATACATATACATATATATATACATATATATATCTATATATATATATACATACATACATATAGATATATGTATATGTATATATATATATATATGTATGTATGTATGCATGTATATATATGTATGTATATATATATATATATGTATATATATATATATATATATGTATATATATAAATGTATATGTGTGTGTGTGTGTGTGTGTGTGTGTGTGTGTGTGTATACATACATACATACATACACATGATTTATCGATTTGACCCTATCTTATGTTATCATGGATGGATGTATTTATGTTTTATGCTTATTATGTATTCTCATGTGATGGATTGTTAGATTAGATGTGTATCATGATTTAATTTACATATGTTGCACACATGCATAATTAAATTCTATGATGATCTTTGTTCACATACTTTTGAGATGTAGAGGATACGTGTATGAGACACATATATGCACCCACACATACATGCATAGTCACTCCATAACATGGAGATTTAGGGAATTATGTTAATGAATAAATGTCATAGAAAAACAACTTTAGATAACTAAGTGTTATGCCCATGACACACAAAGTTCTTCTACACATAATATCATTGTAGGTGCAAAGCATTCATGAGCTCTCTATGAGGTGTGCCATCCATATAAGATAGACCATAAGCACTAGAGCCATGATAGAGGTGATGATGTAAGGACCTAACCAATTCGAGATAAACTTCCCTCATTGGTTGGGTGGCACACTGACATTCTTCTGATTCTCATAAACAACCAGGATGCCTACTTTGAAAGTTCAAAGAAGAATGCTCTAGTTATACTATTTAGATAAGGATTTTTTATAAGCTTGGAGATGTTGAAGGGATTTTAAATGACGCTCATCTAACAACTCAAGTTGATTGAGATGAACGGTACAGTAAGAGTCATCATCAATGAGCCCCTTTAGGGAAATCCGTAAAGATGGAATTTCCAACTCTAAGGGCATGATTGCATCGGCACCATACACAAGGCTATAAGACATCATTCCTATAGTCATACATACACTTGTGCGATATTCCCATAATGCATATATTGTTAGTTCTGATACTTAATATAAGTACAGATCCAATAGCCAACAAGATGAGAGGGTGGGGGGGTGAATCATACAAACTTAATCATCAATGAAAACATCAGATTCAACCTTTGTAACATATATCAGTCATAGAATAAAATTGTCAAACATGTAAACTCAAAAGCATGTGAACAATATAAACCTCATAACACCAGATTTAACGTGGAAACCCAAATAGGGAAAAACCACTGTGGGATTTTGGACCCACTAAGAAATATACTCTTCTAGAGTATGCTCGGTTAAAAGCCAATCCTGTTAAAGATTACAAAACACATTGCTAGATGTGACCCAATTAAGGGATTTCCCTCAGATCTGTTAGGATCTTCACTTTGTTAGAAGTGACCTTGTCAAAGGATTTCAAACACTCATTTAGAATGTCACCTTGTTAGAGGATTTACTTATAAGACTATTAAGTCCACTCGGTTAAGAGATTTCGTGTTACTTTCACAAGCTAACAGTAATACAATATATCTGCAACTTTACATCTAAAATGTTAAAGCAGATTCTTATTTGTTCAACATAATCCAGACATAGAACTATTCTTGTCTATCTGCTAGGCATCAATACTCTGTTATTCCAATAGGTCTTCAAGCTTCTGTGCTTGGTGATCACTATGTAGCATCAATGTGCATGCACTTGCCTGCATCCATTGTTTATCAATAGTTCCTTATTTATAAACAATCATCTAACCGCTTAATCTCCTTGAGCACATTTCCCATGAGCAATCATAGCCATCAGATCTTCAATCTTGTCCAGGTTCATTGTATCTTACAATCTGAAAAATGTTTTACCCTGCCTCAGAACTTGCACAATCATCTTGGAACTTGTGTTAGGGTAATGTGGTTCAATCTGAGCTGTAGATCTTCTTGCCAACTTTCCATTGCCTTAGATTTGTTAACAAACTTCTTCCATGGCTTGCCAATCATTGATCCGCTCTAGCTCATCAGCTTCTTTCATTAAATATCACATGTAAACATTTAATGCATTATATTATAGCTCAGTTACAACTTGGTGAATACTAAACTTTACTCGGTAGACATTCTGTCTTCATTAACCGACTACGATAACCTTAGGATTTACCGACTAGGTTCCTTAGGGTTTACCAACTAGGTTCTTTGCCTGATAACATAGTGCAGTATTAACCTTTACATTTTACAACATATGTATGATGTTAAAACAATCTAAAACATCAAGATCTCATCATTGTCTGACTCGGTAGAGTTGCCCATTGAATAACTTATCCCTTTATTCATCATATTCTTTCATGTGTCTTTATCAACTTCTTTATAATATTCATATCATATTTCTTGAGATATGGCAACATCATACTGAATTAGAAAATCAATTTCTTGACATCAATGACAAAATAATAATATCAAGACAGTAAAACATCTTTAATCAGTTATGTCCATAATCATCAACAACCTTCTCAATATCCTTGTTATATTGCCAACACATATCAATTGAGTATGCCAATCTTTACCGTGCTTACTAACAATTTTACGTAAGATCCAACTCAATAGTTTTGTTGGATGCTTCTGCTTGACTATTAGACTAAGGTTAATATAGTGTAGAGAAGCGATGTTGAATATGAAGTTTTTTCTAGAAACCGCTTCACCTCATTTTTCTTAAATGGGTACCATTATCTAAAATAGGGTAGCAGGTAAACCAAAGCGAGAATTGATATTATCCAAGAGAAATTTATAAATTAGATCAGCAGTGGTGGACCTCAGCATTATAGCCTTGACCCACTTCGTAAAGTAATATGTAGCAGTGATGATGAAGGTATGACATTTAGAAGAAGGAGGAGATATCTTATTGATTATATCTAACCCCCAAGTTTGAAATGGCCAAGGAGAAGCTTAAGCATGGAACTCCTGTGTAGGAGATCGAATAAGGTTACTATTTTGTTGACATTGAGGCCACTTTTTGATAAAGGCAAAGGAATCTTGTTCCATCGTCTTCCAATAATACCCCGTGTGGATTAATTTGTGAACCAAAGATTTACATCCAAATTTTCCACCTCCAAAGCCTAAATGGGCCTCTTGAAGGGCGAGAGGTATCTCATTTTTTGTCAAACAACATAGAAAGAGAACATTATAAGATCTTTGATAAAGAACATTAGATAAGAGAATATACCAAGTAGAAAGTTTTTTAATCCAAACACTTGTACTCTTGCTAGCATCATCAGGAAAACTTTCACTCTTAAGGTAGTTATAAATATGTGCAAACCACTTTTTCGAGCCTACAAGAGCACACATAAAACTATCAAATTCAAGTTGATTAGATACAGTGGGAGAGCAAAGAACTTGTACCATAAAATGATACTCGTTCTGACCATAATCTGGGCCTACAAGAGAAGCAATTCTTTCCATTGCAATGACATGATGGTTTTCTCTCTGAGATATGCTATCAATAGTGTAAGTAGTAAAATACTTCAGTATGGTCATGACAAGATCCTTATAGTAAGATAATTTCAACTGCTTAACATGATATGCTCTTGTGACTTGATTTACAATAAGCTTACAATCTCCATGAATGTGAATATGCTTTACTTCCATCACAATCGTGACACATAATCCAACAATTAGGGCTTCATATTCAATGATGTTATTAGTGTAATGGAATTCTAAATGAAAGGAAAGAGGTATTGGCTTTCCTTCAAGCGAGATCAACACAACACCTACCCTTGAGCTATTCTAACATATTTGATCCATTGAAATACATATCCCATATGGGTTCTTGACTAATTGTTAATAAATCCTCATTAGAAAAAAGGTCTACACTAGGAAATTATTTGACAGAAGGGGCCTTGGCCAATTGATCGGCAATAGCATGCCCTTTGATTGATTTCTGAGCCACAAATTTTAAATCGAACTCAGAAAGAAACACTACCCACTTAGCCAACCTCCTTGAGAGATCAGAATTTGAAAAGAGATGCTTAAGAAGATCATTCTTAACAATCAATCATATTTTTGAATGCGTTATATAATGTCTCAACTTCTGTGTTGCGAAGACAAGAGCTAAGCATTGCTTTTCCATTGTAAAATATCGAGTTTCATATTCAACAAGAACACGACTAATGTAATATACTGCCCTTGCTCGACCATCAGCATCATATTGAGCTAATAAAATTTCTAGAGAATTGGATGAGGTAGAGACATAGAGAAGGAAGGGTCTATCTAACATAACCAACATCAAGATGGGTGGATTAGCCAAATAATTATTTATAGAATCAAAGGCTTTCTGACACTTTTCATTCTCCTTGAAGTGTACATCTTTCTTCAACAGCTATGTGAATGGAAGGGTATGATCAGTCAATTGAGTCACAAATTAACGCATGGCTTGAATCTTCCCTTGCAAACTACAAAGTTGAGAGATGTTCTTTGGTGGAGGTATGTTAACAATTGTATCGATTTTATTTGTATCTATCTAGATTCCTCGATGAGAGACAATAAACCCTAAAAGTTTTCTGACATCCACACCAAAAACACACTTAAGAGGATTTAGTCTCATTTTATACAATCAAATCCTTTCAAAGATAGATTGAAGATTCTTGACATGAACTTGATGGATAATAGACTTCGCAACCTGATATCAACATAAATATCTTCTAAAATCTTATGGATGAAATTATGAAATATTAGACTCATGGCTCATTGATAGGTTTCTCCTGCATTCTTCAATCCAAATGACATGATGACATGACAAAAGGTGCCCCAAGGGGTCATGAAAGCAATCTTGTACTGATCTTCTGCATTAATGTGAATTTGATTATAACCTGAGAAGTCATCCATGAAAGAGAGCAATGCATAACCTACAGTTGAATTGATGACCATATCAATATTTAGGAGTGGAAAGTCATCCTTGAGAGAAGATTTATTAAAGTCCCAAAAGTCAATATAGATTAGGATTCAACCATCAGGTTTACCAACTGGAACATTGTTCGAAATCCAAGGAAAGTAGCTAATAGGACAGATAAAATCAGCCTTTAAAAGCTCTTCCATCTCTGTCTTGACTAACAAGGCTACCTTGGGATTCATCTTTCGTATCTTTTTCTTTACAAGTTTGGCATCAGGACTTATTACAACATTTTGAACCACAATTGATTCATCAATCCCTGGAATTTCCTCATATGAGCAAGTGAAGGTATCAAGAAACTATTGTAGGAGGTCTAAATATTTCTTATATTCTTCCAAGGATAGAGACTTTCCAACCTTGATAACCCTACCAGGGGCTTTGGCATCCATAGAAACATCAAAAGTTTCTTTGTTGAGGAGAACACTATTGTCTTCTAGATGAGATGAAGATATGTGCTCCTCATCATGGAATAAGGAAGCTTCTTTATTAACACTCACAATGGATTCCCCAAAGTATGCTTGAGCATTTAAACAATACAGGAATCGACATTTATGATGATAAGAATGTAACTCAGCAAACACACCTAATAATTTCTTCAAAGACTCCTTTGAAGGAAAGAGGTCCAAATGAACTTTGTCTTGTGGTGCCCCAACATCAATATTTTTTAGGATGTACAAGCTTAAGAGGAAGAGGCTCAGTAGAAACCATGTTGACAATTAACCATGGTTTATCTTTGTAAGATGTAGGTCGATATCATAGTCCAATGTTATGCTGGCAAGGTTTAGGTTCCAAAGGAATTCAAATACCTTGTTCATTATGTCCACAACCCTTACCATCATAACCAAGATTTGATACAAGATTATACCTTGGACCATAAATATCATGCAACTCTTTGAAAGTTTGAGGTTTAGTATAGTAAAGATGATCAACATGATAAGTATTACCTGGATTTATGGATGCATAATCATCATGTGTAGCCGAGGTGAACAAGATTTTAGGAAACCTTAAGTGGAGAGGGTCAACTTTGTAATCACCAACATGAGAATGAGTGAAATCCGAAGAACCCCAGTCATCACCTAAACATGCATTTACTTTAGATGGGGAAAGTGATTCATTAGAAGATGATTTAGTAGAGGTAGACTCAGATTTTTATCCCTTTGAAAGATCTACTTTAGGAGGATCCTCTTTTAAGGAAAATTGTTTCTTAGACGATTCCTCCTTTGGAACTTCTTCACTCTTCTGACTTTCCATTTTAGGGGACAAAGCAAAAGTAGAAGTTGTCACTGTAGAGGACAATGTTGGAGCATAATTTTGGAATGAAGGTGCAATCGAGGCTTGACCTATTGTTTCTATTTGATATGGATGCATAGAAACAAGGTCAACCTTGATTGTAACCACTTGATTGTTTGCCACAAACTTAACTGGTCCATGATGTGTGAAAGAAAGAACTCCCAAAGTGTGGAGCCATGATCTACCCAAGAGAAGATTATAAGATAACGGACCCGACATCACATGTACAAGAGTTGGAATGGTAACTGGTCCAACTTTCAAGGAAAATATGACAGTACCCAAAGTAGTATTTCCACTATTATCAAAACCTTGGATAAATAAATAAGATGCTACTAAGGCATTTGGATCCACCTTAATCCTTGACAACAAATATAAACTACACACCTTAAGTGCAAATCTTGTATCAACAAGGGTTTTTCTAATACATGTTGGGTGAATATTTTGTCACTAGCATACCAATGACAAAATATATGATTCACACATAGCTATGTTGAGAAATTAATCTCTCCTCTCATCAAGGGGAGGTTCCCTTTTAAATTTATTCTCTAATTAATAAGAAATTAAAATATGTGGGTTAGTGTTGGACATATAACTCTCTTTTTTCAGATTTAATGTATTCTCCCTCCACTTTGTTACAATTTCCCTATCACTTTGATACTTAAGGAAATTAGTGAATTAATCCAACAAACTATACCAAGATTTTATAAGCAAGAAACACAAAGTCTTTCTTGAATATAACACTAACTTAACTAATTATCACAATGGTAAGGAATTCGATCTTGTAGCTCAAAGTCTTCAAGTATAACTCCTTAATCCTTAAAACTAAAATAAATAGTAGCAATACAAATCCTACTACTAATCACTTAACAATAGAAAATTTCCTAAATATTCAAGGAGCACAAAGTCTACTTTCACAATTCAAGAGCTCTTTTACCCACTTAACAATACCTCCTATATCAAGAAATTCAAGAACATATATGAGTCATGAATGTAAGAACAACAACTCATATAAACAATTTTTGGCACAACACAAAGTTTGGGATCAAATAAAATTGCTTTCTTTATTTGCTTGATCAAATTTCACAACAAAAGCTCAAAGTCTTAGTTGAGACAAAAATTCAACAGAGTTTTGCTTAGCATAATAAAAGATAAAATATACAAATGAGGGTCTTCCTTATATATAAGAAGAGTGGAGAAAAATGTGGGCACAGTTGACTAATTCAACTGCATAGCCCCACTTGACTACAACTACAACAGAAAGAAATTATATAGCTGCGGGAAAACTTGCAACATCTAACAATGCAACTACATGAAAAGAAAATGTCAAAAAGGGACACTTTATTCATCTTTCTCCTCCTCGTTTGATTTATGGAATTCTTCAAAATTAGTGAGGATGGCCTCCATCTTTGCTTGGTTCGGCATTGGGGTATAATCTGTGATTACATGAACATGGGAAATTGTATCCTCAGCCTTTACAGATTTATTTTTCTCGTCCTTTAGCATGGATGCGACGACCTCAAAACTGACTTGGATCTCAAATAACTTATCAAATGCACCAAGTGATAAATCTCGCCCCATTCAGTGATGCATTAAGGAAATAAATTCATGCATGATGGCATTAGTAGTAATGAGATTCTAATTGTCATCATACAGATAACAAGGAAGGTTGGCAATTCTGGCAAAAATGAGATCAATCTCATCATCACCTTCCTTCCTCTCTCAATCCAGCTCTATTGTCATCAACCTTATTGTCTCTTTCTTGTGAGACAATAGTGACAAGATTTGGATATATTTTTCCCTTGAAGGAACCACTTTATTTTCAATAAGGACGTCTATTCTGAAGTCCTCCATGTTGCTCCAAAGGATTGTACTCTTCTCAATATCTTCAATCTCCTGAGATAATGAAGTTTTGACACTTTGCATCTGACTTTGGATCACTTCAAAATTGGTCAATAATCCAACTGTTGAACTTAGGAGATGAGACCAATATAACTTCAGTCGTGCAATCCACTTGTCCACTACTTGGCCCTTGGCTCCTACTTGTTCAATTTTCTTAAGAGCTTCAGTGTCCATTGAGGATCCTATGGGCTCAACTTCCTAAGAGGATTGGATAACTTTTAGAAGAACATTAGTCAACTGTTCACATTTCTATTTTAATTCATTCTTCTCATCCCTCTCTTGGTCAAATCTCTGTAACAAAGAGTTAAAAGTTGTCTGAGAATCCAGCTTAACACTATCATGCATCTCCACCCCAAGCTCTATGGTTTGCATGATGTAATCCTTAGGTTATATATCATCTTTATTCTTATTTGATGATGGTACCATGACCTCAGTATACTTCTTTTTAGAAGTCGGGTCTACTAACACCCGAGGACAGTCTTCGGTTTCTTTGTTCCTTTGGTCTTTAGAGGAACCAACTGCTCAAAATCAAACTCATCAGGGGAAATTACCTATTTCTTCCTCTTAGGTGCTACTACCTCCATCCAAGGTGCTAATTCTGGATTTGTGGGTGGACTATTAGCTTCTTGCTGAGTCTCACTTGGTATTTCAGGAGCAAATTGCCTTGAACTTGCAACGGTTATAGATGTTGTTATTGATATCAATGCTGGAGTATACATTGGTATGCCTGATGATGTAGTAACAATTACTGATGTTGACCCTTCTTCAGTTACGGCCACAAAGGAGAGAGTAGAAGGTGCAGTGGAAACAATTTGAGTACTAACCAAAGGAAGAATTAATGTTATGATCATTAGTAGAAATAACTTTAGTGCTTACTAGAGATGGAATTTTTGTTATGACCACCATAGAAGGTAAAGTCATGATCTATTGTTCCACAAACACTTTCTCCATAGCTTCAAGAAACTCCAACATTGAATATTCAATGGTGGTTGAAGGAATATCATCCAGACTGGAAAATTTGGATAATGCAAAAAATTGTTGAGCAATCTCTGACTGTGTCATGCCCATGCTCAGGTCATCATCGAATTCCTATTCCTCTTGATCAGAATCAAAATTGATGGAATGGATAATCACCTTTGAATGAGTTGGCGCCTATGAAATGGCGAAGATATTAACTTCTCTAAGATGTGATTTTTCTTCAACCTTTGCTTCCTCTTGTTGAGTAATTTCACCTTTTTCTATCTCCTTCTCTTTTTCAGTATCTCTAGCAGTCTATTGTTCTGGTTCGTTTGTGTCTATCTCCTATGTTGTTGAAGATGATTCACCTTTTTTGGACCCTTTAATTGTGAACTTGATTTTGGGTCCTTTCCCCTTAGATTGTGTTGTAGGGGCCAAAGATAGTGCTTGTGGATCTTCTTTTCCCTTGGTTCTTGTTTCAGTCGTAGTTGTCTTACCAACTAGGCCATCACTATTATCGTCATCTCTAGAACTAGCAGGAGGTTGTTTCATTCTAAGATTCCTTTTTAACAACCATGCATTGGTGTTTGCCAAAATGGGAGAGATTCTTTAAGTGATAGACTTACTCTCCTTTTTCGACCATTACATCGATGGAAGTTGAGAGTCGACAATCTTCTTTTCATAATAGACTGGGTCTATTATGTCATCAATATCTTCCATGGTCATTGGGATCTTTGCCAAATCTAAATTTTCAATTTGCTCCTAGGTAAGACAATTGAAATCCATTCTTCTTATGTCTTCCTCATCTTGGCAATCCGCCCACACATCCTCGAACCTATAAACATGGGTGTAGTTTCTTTTAAGCTTATTCTTCATGCCATGAAAATCAAAATTAGTTTGTGCTTTGAATCTTCTCATAGTGTTCCATTGTATCTCTTCCTCCATGTTCTTGGCCTTGGGGTTAGTTAAAACTGAGTACCTGCCAATAGATTCTGGGAACTTCAATCCAGTCTTATGTGCTTGCAATTTCTTTTCATGCATATAGATTATTTGCCGACACAACTCCATGAGAATGATCTTATCAAAAGGTTACCTTGGTAAAATGAAGCAACCACCTAAGAAACATCCGATCCAAATGTAAGTGAATGTTGGAAACTGAAGAAAAATGCATCCAAAATGAGACACGTTATTATATGCAACCTCTGATAATCTTTTCTTCTGCAGGATTTTATCAAACATGCACTTACACATAGCAAAGAATGCATCATTGACTGTTCTAAAATGGCTACCTTGATTCTTGATCATGAGTTGATCATAGTATTCCCAGACAGGTACTAATCTCCTATCACCTTTGGTAGATAAACCTGGATATTGCCTCATAGAAGCGGTTGCATAAACTAGGTAAGAGATCATATAAAATTTCAATGTCACTTTGACTTCTTTCAACTACGCATAGAGTGCATCATTGATCTTCTCACCCCAATCAATCCTAGCAGCCCCTTTCCTGATTATATTTATGTAATAACACATCCAACTTTTAAAGTAATGAGAATCCTTTAAACCCTTCACTCTTGCCAGCATGGTGACCATATCATTGTACTCCTCATTGAAGTCACTTATGTGGAAATACTTAGGCCATCGTGAGGTGGTAGAATTTCTAGCAACAGAGAGGTACACTATATTGATCACTTTCTTGCATTTGACCTCATTTTTCTCATAGTACTCCTGAGCACTTTCTTGAGAAATGTCGGCTACTTCCTCGACTAAAGAACCTTTGAAAACATTATTGAAGAAAACACTATCCAAATTCATGATCAGATTTTGATCAGCATCCCTATCCTGTCTTGTATTCAGATCGAAGTGGTCCACTACTACAAGTACAAAATCTGGATCATGAGCTACAATTGGGAAGGAAGCATATTTATGCAACTCAGATTTTATCAAGTTTGTTAGGTGGGAAGGAGCTTTCTCAACTCGATCAATAAACTCTTATATACTGACAAGACCAATTTATGTATCTTTGATCTCCTTGATTTTTAAATCTACTGGATTTTCTGGGTACAAATTCAAGTACTTATCATACTTGTACTTCATCTTCTTTGTTGATGTTTTACCCGGTGAAGATTCCAACTGACTCGAAGAAGGCTCTAATTTATCGTGAGAGGGCCTTGACATTTGCAAATGACTGCATTCAACACCAAGGATTAGCTTCTTCAACAATTATCATCATCAATAAAACCAAATTTTATCAATCGGATCGAAAAATTGGACTCAGAATAGGCTTGGGAGCAAAACTGTCAAAAATGGCAAGTCGAGGAAAAAAGTTCGATCTGCACCTTAGGAGTCAAAATTTGCACATTGGACTTTAAAGTCCGATGTGCAAGGATAAAATATATTTACTTGCATATCAGACTTTAAATTCTGATGTGCAAATTTTGGAAAGTCATCGACACGTGGGACTTTAAAGTCTGATGTGCCAGTTAGGAAAAATCATTAGCACATCAAACTTTAAAGTCCAATGTGTAGATGTAAATCATTTGAAAGACCAACACATCGGACTTTAAAGTCTGATGCGTTGGGGAAGGGCAACCGATTGACATGTCAGGTTTTAAAGCCCGACATGTCAATCGGACAATCTCGTCTCGCATATCGAACTTTAAAATCCAATATGTGAGGTTTACCCTCCTGCATTTCGGACTTTAAAGTCTGATATGTGAAGAGTTATCTTCGTATATCAACCTGCATGTCGGGTTTTAAAACTTGACTTGCAAGCAAGGGAAGAGGGAAAAACAAAAAGGGTTTGAGAGCCATCAGACATTAAAGTCTAATGTTCCCTCAGACCTTGAGAAGAAGATTGCAGGAGCGATCGGATTTTAAATGTCTGATTTTCTCCTAATCGACTGAAAACCCAAAATAGCAGAGAAGGAAAGATAGAAGGGAAAAAACAAACAAAAACAATAAAAACCCTACCTCAATCCATGTGGCCGAAGAAAAATTAGGTAAACAGAGAGGTGATCAAGGTTGAAAATGCGACGAGAGGAGTAGGAGAGCATGCACAGATGAGAAATCACCAAATGAAAATGAAGAAATGATCCTCGAGAATTGCAATCATTAGTGGTTAATTGTGCGGTGCAAAGTCTGACATGCAGGACTAACCTCTTGCAAGTCAGACTTTAAACTCTGACCTGCAGGTTTAAAGACCTTATAAGTCAGACTTAGAAGTATAATCTATAGGGGAAAACCAAACCTTTGCACATTGGATTTTAATTCCCTTTGAAAAGAAGGAACCCTGCAGGTCAGTCCTGCATGTTGGACTTTAAAGGCCGACCTGCAGGAAAAACTGCAAATCTTAAAAACTTAAAAACAATAAAAATGAAAAGTGAAAAGATAAATGAGCTAACTGATGGAGTCAATCAATCTCTCCCAGAGGTTGTAAGGTATGAAATAGACCAGTTTTGTAGGGTTGCCTCATGATTTTGGTATTGCTGAAATTAAGGACAACAATACCAATACCATTAACATGAACAATTATCATTAAAGGATCAGCCAAGTTCCTTACTTCTGGAGGCAGGAGTTCATGGGGATAGAACGTAATATTTGGTGTATCTATATGAATATAATCAATAAATGCATTTGCATACATCAGTCTTGCAGAAGAAGGCAACAAAATCTTTTGCAAGGTTTTCTATAGCATATCTTGATACACCAGAGCAGTATGAAGCAAATCCCATAATGAGATCTTAGTAGGAGTAACCTTAAGTTTCTTGACTATATCATAGTCACTAGGGTACTTGACCACAAGTGGAGGTTCTTGAGGAAGACTAGGTTGAGAAGGTGGTAAAGAAGGTTGTGGTTGATCAAGATGTTGTTTATTTCTTCTTTTATTATATGTATTATAAATTGTATTGTAGGAAGGTTGTTTAGATTGTATAAAGCTAGTATACAAATCAAGAGCATCTCCCTTGAATGGTTTCCCACCAATGATTTTGATTTTCTTTGGAGAATGAATAGCTACAGTCACATAAATGCATGGTCTCTTAGGCTTTCGTGGAGCCACAGAGACAACAATGACATTCACAAACCCTTCATTTTTCAATAAAAAGGAATTTGAAGATGAACATGTTGGACATTATTGCTGCTAGGATATGTTGTTGTCATTGATGTCAACATATTACTGTGATTATTGCTCCAGTGATTGCAGATTGGTTTATTGGTCTCATAGTTCGGTGTTTGGAGTATCTCTAGTGTCAGTACATCTTTCTATATTGGTTTCAGTGATCTGGGAATCTTAATTGATCATATCATATGATCTGGTTTGCATTTTTGTTTGTCTTATCAATGCTTTGCAGAGTTTGGTATTTCCTCCTGTATATTTCGGTGTGATCGAATCTTGAGATGATATTTTGGGAGATTGTTTGGGATGTTCATGTGTATCTTCTTTTCAGATGGTTCATGATTTTGTGCTCTAAAGGTTATCTTTCTTCATGACAGTTGTTGTTGTTTGTGTATTCTTGAGGTTCAAATGTTGATCGATGAAGATATGATAAGTGGTGTTGGTACAACTATTAATGATGATTCTAACATGCTTTTTGGTGTTTCCTAATTATTTCCTACTTGTTTTGATGATCTGCATTGATCGTTGTGCAATTTTTTGGTGATTTTGTTGAACTAGTGATGTTCTTCATTTTATGCGGTATTCTTGGTGGTGTAGCATGTTGTGATTGATCTTGGCATGATTTTTGATGGTGTTGCATGCTTGGAGATTTGATTTAGGTCTATGTTATATCACGTATATCATTATATTGGTCTAGTGGTTGATCTTTGTATTGTGTAATGTAATCTTCTAATTGTGAGTTGAGGGTTTAGCCAACCTTGTTGTCAAGGTTGATGAACTGTATAAAGAGGTGTCATATTCATGTAATTTGTGTATGGGTATGATGTCTACATTATCTGAGAGTGGAAAAGGTACAAACAAGCAAATACATCTTTAGACATTGAGGTTGAGCAGAGTTTTAGAGGGTTGTAGAGAAGACATATGTGCTTAACCAAAACTGTCATTGGGCATTAGCTTTTGTTTTAATTGTAGTTCATTTGATTCTGGATTATTGTCCAAATATTTTGTAAGTTGGTGAGACTTCCTTGTAAGGTAGTTAACCTTCCCTGAGGGTTGTAGCCTTCTAGGTTATTATATTTTGAGCAGTGAGCTCTAGGTAGTGAGCCTGAATGCAGGTGCATTCTCCATTGTAATATTACATATACTACCACAGAGTATCATCTTATTGTGGGTAGGTTCCAACCATGGTTTTTCTCTTAATTGGGTTTTCCACATCAAAATCTTGGTGTTGTGTGTTGTGCTATCTATTTGCTTATCTTTGTTGTTGCTACAGTTTATCAGATTTGCATTTGTGGTTAAGTTTATTAATCCAGTGAAAATTGATTCATCCCCTCCCCTCTCAGTTTTCCTTCATTGTTGATGCCAACAGAACCATCTTTTACATCTCTATTAGAAGGAGGTGCTTCCAAGAAACCATCTAAGACCTCATCTAACATACCAAAATCATTTTTAGAAAATGCCTTGTCAAATGCATCAAATTCTAAAAGAAAGAGATTTGACATGATGCGTTCATGTCGAGTTCACCAAAATATAGAGGAAGGAATTTGTCACCTCTAACATGACAAATCTTAGAGAAAAAACTATCTGCTTCTACCTTACTTGAAATGGCACTAAAGGTTATCCAAGGGATAAAAATATAATGATAAAGTAAACACTAGATTAAACCTATGAAATTGCAGAATGTCAAAGTACATATAACAAATTAATAAATTTTTGAGTGTTATAGAAATGCATAAACATAAACAAATTATACCAAAGGACCTATTTGGTCTCAGGTCCTGGATGCCAGCATGTCGCGAGGGTGTCTATGCATTGTGTTGTCATCTGTACTGACAAAGACCTACAAATGTGCCTAGAATGATCCATAATTTACCCTTAGCTACGTAGAACCCGTTCACCACTTGTGCACATAGAGACAAGTAGAAAATATTGGGGTTGTATAGAGGTTTTCCTCAGTCAAACCCTTGTTTTGGTGTTTCCACTGCCATAGAAAGACAGATTGGTAGATTGGATAAAAAGATAAATTTAATAGAAACTAACCCCGCTTAATGGAGGAAAACCCCTACTACATGAGATGCAAGATAAATGATCAATGTAATAGAAACAAGCCCCCCTTAATAGAGGAAAACCCCTATTGCAATAGATATAAGGTAAAATGATAAATCATAAACTAAATGCACCTAGACAATAGATACATTCAGAAACACCACAATGCAAGACATACAATGTTGCAAGATAAGAGATAAGAAAGAAGACAAAGTATTCCAGCCAAACCTCTCTCTTGAGATAAGCGCATGATGAAGCTCAAGATGATGTTGTTGTTGCAAGATAGTTGGCAAATATTCACAATGAGAGCCAAAAGCTTGAGATCCAAGAGAATGAGAGAGTGATCTTTTGAGAGTTTCCTTTCCAAGAGTGTCTAGAGAGACAAATAAGAAATAAAATGAGATTTTGATGTAATGAACAAGTGGGAGGAGCCGTTACGAATGAGTTCAAGAGAAAGGGAACACATCTAATGTGGGATATATGATTCTCGATTCAGTAATCTAACATGACATTAGCATGGTGCACAAACGTCTGTGTGTTACACTTCCATCCAAACCAAGATGGTCCCAAATGAGTTTTAAGGGTGATTGGGGACACTTTGTCTTTTGACCTCATGATGTCAAAGTAATTAGATTTTGATCATGAGCCTTTTCATAAATGCATCGAGTGCAATGTGTAAGTGTCATAAATGCACTAGGCATAATTCAGGACACTACAAGCAAATGCACGAAGTTATGGTACCAAAAAGGTGCCACACTTAAAAAAATTGACATAAGGCATGCACCTTATAGGATGTGCACCAAAACCCTAAAATAAACTTTAAAAGCTACATTTTCTTATTTCACTCCTCATTTATACTATTGCCCATATTTTGGGTGATTTTTTTGCTCCATTGTCATGTGCTCGCCACAAGAAGAAGCTAGATTTTACCCTTGAAGTTGTCCATTCTACAAGAAAATGTCAAAAACACTCAATCACCTCCTCATGAAGACCCTCTTGAAGAAAAAACACATCAAGAACCTCTTGCAATCCCTAGACATCCCATAGGTACACAAAAAAACCTATTAGGGCAAATAGAAAATAACCAAAAATAGCTTCAAGGATTGATCACAATGCTAAAATATCCCACTAGAACAAACTCTCATAGGATAAGCCCTGCTAATTCTCTGCAATATATTTCATCTCATATACAATCAGTGAGTGGGCAAATCAATTTTTGGTCCAATAAAAAGGAAGAATAGAGAAAATTTTATGCTGACAAACTATCATATGAGGGAGTGAATAAAAATAAAATTAACAAATTTGACTTGTGTGCCCTTTTCATGAAACCCTGAACGAACTAGCCTTTACACCCTCGATGCAGGAGGTTCCTTATCCATTGGTGCCACCATGAGGGTATTAAGAATCATTTTTCAGATAGGTGGTGTATGGTTTTTATCAGCCACCATGTAATAATCATGAGGTACCCCAATACCTTTTGAGGAAACTCTATTGTGAGTTTGTCCTCAATGAGATCCCAAACTATTTTGATTATCTAGATTTCCAAGATAGAGGTGGGGGAATCCTAACATGATAGTGTGGGAGCACAACATGACCCAGACCTCCCACCAAGACCCTTGGGAAAACCTATGGTTGATCATGTCATTATTCCTTCCATTGTGAAGGATAATATTGAAGTTGAAACTTTAGACTCAATTATCTCACTCACTCAAACCCTTATACATTATGATAGGCCTCTAGTAGACTGTTATGTGGATAATGCGAGTGATGCGTGTGATTCTTCTAGGCCTCTAGTTCTAGATAACTTTTGTCAATGTTGTGGGTCTCTTTTCACTTATGTTCCTAAGAGTAGTGAGCATGCAAGTGCACAAGAAGAGTTTTCTACAAAGAACATTGTCATGACAAAATATTTGTTGAATGAGAAATTCGGAATTGATACTAAAGTGAAGCTAATTACAAATTCATTTCATTATTTTTATTAAATTATATCTAGAAATATAAGAATATGTAAAGCAGAAAATCGCGATCGAACCCTAGTTGCTCTCCCCTCTTCCAACTCCAAGGAGAGAGAAGGGAGATTCACTAGGGTTGATGGTTTTCACTTAGGGGAGAGACTTTACATTCAAAAGAGGGGTTGAAACCCACAAGATCCAATCCCATGCAATGCAAGATTGGATGCTAAATGAGTTTCAAGGGTTATGACAGCAAGGCTACCCTCTTTTGTAAAGAATGTGCATAGAAGAATTAAGCTAGGAATGCATAGAAAGTGAGAAAGATTCGCTTATAAACTGAGATAGGAATACAGTATGAAGCTGTGGACCTAGAATTAGTAGTAAAATGTTGATACAGCGCTGTCCTGTAACTTTGAGCGAAAGTTGCCAGGACGATGGCGCCCGAGCGCCACGGTCCTCCGAAAAATCCGTGAAACGAAGGGGGATCTGTTCGTCTCTGCACAAGGATTCCAGATCTTCAATTTCAACCGCGTACCTGCAACCTACACACAGAAAAGTGAAGACGATTGGGGGGTTAGGGATTAGGGGTTTGCCTTTAGGTCAAACCCCGGTTTTGGAATTAACCAAGAAATGAGCAATGTTGTAAATGTAAATGTCTGTAATGTAAAACAAGTACTAATACCTTGTTGTAAGGATGTTTGTATCCTTATGTGTGAAGGTATAGATGTTGTATGTTGTATGTTGTAGTAGTATGTTGTAAGTGATCTCCTCTTCAATGGTTGAATCCTTGTCTTGAATGCAACACTTAGCCTTGAATGGAGACTTGAAATGATCAATTGCTTGAAGGAATGCTTGAATGCTTGAATGCTTGAGTATAGTTTCCACGCTCTTTCCATCATATCGAATGAAAGAGGAAAATGTAGTTTATATACTTGTCAATTAGGGCTGATAGACTGATTTTCCCAACCTTAGGCCAACCAGGAAATGTTATTTTCCAATTTGCAAACAAAAAGGCCCGAAGTCCCATAGGAGACCGGGCCCAAAATAGGGCCAGGGACTAGGGCGCTGGGCGCCATGGTCCTGGGGGACCAGGGCACTAGGCGCCATGGTCCTGAAGGACTAGGGCGCTGGGCGCTTTGGTCCCACCTCCCGGGACAGCAGGGTGCAAGGAGGATCAGGCCAGGGTGCTGGAAAAATGCAGTTTTTGGTGTCATGAGCAAGTTTCGGGGTCTCCATTCAGGTTTAGTGTTGCGTCACCATCGTGAAGACCCAAATGCGGTCGAAATTGCAAGTGTCACAATTTTAGGACGCTACATTTAGCCCCCACTTTAGCGGGAGTATAAGCGTACGCTCATACTTCCGGTAAAGTACAAGGAACAACATTGAAAAACTTTCACCACGTCAAGGACGCAAGATACACCAAGCCCCCAGTGGACTAAGGATCTTACGACTTCGATTGACAAGGTAAAAGGGAAGATCACGAGGGAGAACCATGACTGTCAGTAGCAAGGTTCCCTCACTATGAGTCATGCAAGAAAGATATCAAAAAATTTCAAGGCAAAGCTAAATTTGTCAAGAAATTTTCAAGTATCTTGAAAAGATATGAACGGGATGTATGCCCCCCTACGTTAAAGCGATCGCACATGCCTCACCGGGGGTGATTGCTTTAAGGTAGTGATACATATAAGAAAATGAAAAAGGGAAAGGAGCACGTTATCACAAGGATTTAGCCCCCAAGTGTGAGATAAGCCCAAGGATAATAGACACAAAACACAAAGCACGAGGTGACTTCGCTTTCCTCAGGGTCAGTATGCTGTATGATAATTCATGTATATCATATGTATGTATGCATAATTGTTCTTCATTCCCCAATCAAGGAAAGTCACCTAGAAGAAGGGAACACATGTGTCTTTTGAGTCAACATGAGAGAGATCGAGAGATCTCAATGCTTTGCATCGTCCTCAAGTAGACAACACTAAGGACAACAAATAGAAGAATGAGAATAACATATAGAAGAAGTAACACAAGAGAGGAGGAGAGAATCTGCTATGCTAATGTAACTAGTCTAGCACGTCATCTACCCCCCAATCTTGCTGATCAATGTTTCGGGAAGGCAGGGAACACGCTAGAGGAGGAACATTCAACACAGCAGATGGAGCTATCACAAGATCCAAACAAGGGCTATGTTCATGTTCCAAGCCACGTTGTTCTTGTCTAGGAGCTAGGATAAGTGCTTTAGAAAATTCATTAGATAAATGGTTATCAATATCAACAAGTTCATATTCACTATCAGAAGCAAGAGAAGCAACATTTTCATCATGAATAACATTTTCATCTATAGCATCATCAAGATTTATAAAAATAGGGTCTTTAATTCGCACAGGATCAAGACCATCATGCATCTTATGTTTTGGAGATTTTGGAGAAAATGGAATAATGCTTGTTGAAGGTGTTTTTGGAGATTGTAAAGTTTGAGAAGTAGCTGCTTGAGCTCTAAGACGACGCTTTTGTCGGCGTTCACGTGTAGAACGATTTCATCTATTCTTAGTAGGAAGTGAAGAAGATTGAGGAGGAGGAATGTTCTCATCCTTATCACTTGGGTGTTTAGGTTGTGGTCTCTTAGGCTGAACAATAGGAGAAGAGGAAGGTCTCTTCTCTCCATAAGAGGAAGGAGGAGGAACTGCTCCATATAAGGGAGGAATATTTGGTTTAGGAAGGAGACCAATTCCATCATGACGAGGAGGGATAGGTCTACTTTTAGGAAGTTTAGTAGGCATAGACATAATCACATCCATGGGAACGGGTTGGGAATCTTCTTGAGGAAAGACATTAGTTTTATCTTTCAAAGGAAGAACTTCCTTCTCAAGAACGATAGGAATGTCAAGTTTGGGTGTTCTAGGTTCACTTAGAGATAGGATCATATCTGTTTTCCACTTTTGATAAGATTTAAAAATATGATCACTTTGCGGAGGAAGAGATTGGAATTGTTTAGGCCAAAAGTAATCAATAGGAACGCTAGAAGTTCTTTCAGCTGGTTTAAAGAGACTATGATTGACAGTAACAACTTCACCATTATGGGGAAATTTCAAACACTTATGAATAGGAGAAGCAATAGCTTTCATGGAAGATAGCCAAGGATAACCAAGCTTCACACGAAATTGTTCGGAAGATGGAATAATAGCAAAGTTCACATCAAGGGATTTGTTATGGACCTCAATAGGCAATGTAATAGAACCAATTGCAGGAGAAGAAAATGCATCAAATAGTTTCACAATCACATCTGTTTTGTCATAAATCACTTGATTCAATTGCAAAGAAAAAAGAAATTCTTCAGTAATAACATTAACCATGCACGAAGGATCAATAAGCACTCCACAACAAGGTGTATTCTTGACTTTTGCAACTATGTATAAAGGACCATCAGGTGCCCTAATGGTTTCACTGGAATCAAATGTGATGGAAGGTTCTTTAGGGTTTTCTTGCTGCTCTACAAAGTTAAACACATTCGGAGTCATAGACACAAGACCATCAGATGAAAAAGAGGAATCATTAGTCTCAATCACATTAGAGGTATGAGAAGGTAATGGATCAGTGAAAATCTAAAGATTTTGATTAGGAGGAGCTACAGATGTATTGCCTTTATCATTCACTCCAGAAACAGAAATAGTATTATTATCAATCAAATCTTGAATTTTACCCTTTAAAGAAAAACATTTTTCAGTATCATGCCCAGGCTGACGATGAAATTGACAAAAAGCTTTGTTATCAAAAGAAGGTGAAGTAATCTTTGCAAGATCAATTTGCCTTATAGGAGGAAGAGTAAGCACATTTTGTTCCAATAACTTATTCATAATACTATGCAATGATTCATTCAAAGGAGTATACTTTCTTTCTTTCTTGAATAATTTAGAAATAGGAGGCACACCTGATGCTGCATTCACATTGTTGTTGATGATGTTTTCATTGAATTTGATGGAATCTCTGTTCAGTTTAAACTTCCCAAATGGTTGTTGACTGCTATCACCCTTATCACTCGGAGCCATAGGATGTGATTGTTCCATTTGACTCACAGTCAGTTGATAATTGTGAAGAGTTGCACACAACTGTTGGAAAGAAGTAAACTCAGAAAACAGAAGTTTGTCTCGAATATCTTTTTGTAAATTAGAAATAAAGATTCTTTGAATATCATTGTCAGGCACTGGAAAAGAAATTTACAAATGCTTATATCTACCAATAAAATCAGTCACTTTTTCTTTAACACCTTGTTTACAATGCATTAAATCAATCAAAGTAACTTTAGGACTTATATTGTTTTGAAATTGTTGAATGAAAGCATTTGCAAGTTGTTCGAAAGAAGTAATAGAATAAGAAGGCAACGAGCAATACCATTGTAGGGCTTTGTCTCTTAATGTTCTAGTAAACAATTTTGCAAGCAACCTTTGGTCATAAGCAAAATCAGTACATATTGTTTGAAAGGTCTTAACATGTGTTAGAGGATCACCCTTACCATTATAAAGCTCCAAATGTGGAATTTCAACATGTTTAGGAGGGATAGCTCGAACAATGTCAAGAGAAAGTGGGCTCGCAACATCAAATGTGGGCACACTAAACTTAGATTGATTCATAGAGGCAATTTGTTGCTGTAAAGAAGAGACAGTTTGTGCAAGATTGTTAATGGTCGCTTCAGTCGAAGAGTTCATATTAGATGTGTTAGATTGAGATGGAGGTGTTATGTTGAAAGAAGGTAAAGAGTAAGGTGGTGGGACTCTATGATAATTAGTCATAGGAGATGATTGGATAGGAGGAACACTACAAGGAGGAATGGAATGATTGAATGAATTGCCCCCTTGCATCATGTTCATTTGTGGAGATGTAATAGGAACACTCATTGAAGGAATGAATGAAGAAGTCAGATTAAATGAAGGAAGAGGGTTAATTGAAGAGGAAGGATTGCCCCCATGACTGGTGATCATAGGAGGAATGTCTTGTGTAGAAGTAGCCATTATGTTTGATGTAAAGGTAGGTATGCTAGCAATAGAAGTCATCAGAGGAATAGAATGATTGACTTGAGTAGGAGGTTGTGTATAACCCAAATTTTCAGCACAACTCTTCATAGGCATCACATTCGAATCCACAATGTGTGCAATACCACGCAAAATATCAATTCCATTCTTATCACTTTGAAGCATACGTTTTAGACCCTGAATTAAAGGAAGAGCTTGACTATTGGGGTATTCTTGAGACATCCATTGTCGAAAATCGTGAAATTGGTTATCCAATTTCGAAAGTTGTTCTTCAGAAACCTCATGGAGAGATTCTTCATCATTAGGAGGATTAGAGGAATTACCCATGTCCTCGTTAAAAAGGCTATTCAAATTAGGTTCCATCTCCTCAGTAGTTAAACCTCGGAAAGACTTAATTCTACGGCTTCATCTAACGGGAATAGTGTAAGTAGGGCTTATTGTTATAAAACTCATGCACTAGAGAGAGAGAGAGTTTTGAATTTAGAGGTAGCAATTTTCAGTAAAATCAGCCAATCTTCTGGATTTAAGCTGTTAAATACAATCAGGACAATCTCCAGAAATTTCAAAAAAAATGTCAGGGACCGTGGCGCTTCGGAGTGCACACGGTCCCGACAACTTTTTTCGAAATTTGCAGGGATGAAAGTTATGATGATTTTAGAGCTAATCTGAAAAAATTGAGTGGTTTTACGATCTGTAGATAGGCCAAATTAAAGTTGCAATCTCGAAATTGAACCCTACCAAGATTGTCGAAAAATGCAAAAATTTGAATTTTGAAAAAGAGAGGGAAACTGAAATTTTGAATTTTATGATTTTAGAGGGAATGTCAAGAGCAATGCAAGTTTTGAAATTTAAAAATTGACTCAATTTCACGCAAAATTCAATTTTGAAAGCGGAAATTAAAGTTGTTGTAATTAAGCACCTAATTTCAAAAGTCACAAATTGCAAGAATTTAAATAAAGCACTAAAATTTTGAATGAATGCAAACACACTTTTCAGATTTAGGATAGTAAGAACACAATTTTGACACAAAATTTCAATTTCAATGATTTTTGAATGATTAGAAGCGTTAATCCAAGCAATCCCTAGACCAACTTTGACTTTAATTTTGATAGTGTTATAATTGATAAAATCAGTCAAAATTCTAGATTTTAGCAGGAAAATACAGTAAGATCTAGCTCCCGAAATTTCGAAAAAAATGTCGGGGACGATGGCGCTCGGAGTGCACACGGTCCTCGCAACTTTTTTCCAAATTTTCAGGGATGAAAGATATTGTGATTTTATTGCAGAATCCAAAGTTACAGCTGATTTGGAGATGTTTTGATCAGTGAAATTGTCGGACAAAGGTTGAATCAAGAGGGTTTTAAAAATTAGGGTTTTAACACTTAACCACTTAATTTTCAAAATTAAAGCACAAATATGAATTGATAATTTGTAATAGAAGGGCAGATCTGAAACAAGCATTAACATTTAGACATTTCACAAGCTTAATTACTAAAAAGAAAATTTAGGGTTTTTATGCAATTAACCTCTAAAATTTTGCAAAAGATCAACATGGAAATGTAATCAAGGAATCCAATTTTCAGATCTAACCATGAATAATCAGAAAGGATGTTCACATCGGGTTCACCAAAATGTAAAGCAGAAAATCACGATCGAACCCTAGTTGCTCTCCCCTCTTCCAACTCCAAGGAGAGAGAAGGGAGATTCACTAGGGTTGATGGTTTTCACTTAGGGGAGAGACTTTACATTCAAAAGAGGGGTTGAAACCCACAAGATCCAATCCCACGCAATGCAAGATTGGATGCTAAATGAGTTTCAAGGGTTATGACAGCAAGGCTACCCTCTTTTGTAAAGAATGTGCATAGAAGAATTAAGCTAGGAATGCATAGAAAGTGAGAAAGATTCGCTTATAAACTGAGATAGGAATACAGTATGAAGCTGCGGACCTGGAATTAGCAGTAAAATGTCGATACGGCGTTGTCCTGTAACTTTGAGCGAAAGTTGCTGAGACGATGGCGCCCCAGCGCCACGGTCCTCCGAAAAATCTGCGAAACGAAGAGGGATCTATTCGTCTCTACACAAGGATTCCAGATCTTCAATTTCAACCGGGTACCTGCAACCTACACACAGAAAAGCGAAGACGATTGGGGGGTTAGGGATTAGGGGTTTGCCTTTAGGTCAAACCCCGGTTTTGGAATTAACCAAGAAATGAGCAATGCTGTAAATGTAAATGTCTGTAATGTAAAACAAGTACTAATACCTTGTTCTAAGGATGTTTGTATCCTTATGTGCGAAGGTATAGATGTTGTATGTTGTATGTTGTAAGTGATCTCCTCTTCAATGGTTGAATCCTTGTCTTGAATGCAACACTTAGCCTTGAATGGAGACTTGAAATGATCAATTGCTTGAAGGAATGCTTGAATGCTTGAATGCTTGAGTATAGTTTCCACGCTCTTTCCATCATATCGAATGAAAGAGGAAAATTTAGTTTATATACTTGTCAATTAGGGCTGATAGACTGATTTTCCCGACCTTAGGCCGACCAGGAAATGTTATTTTCCAATTTGCAAACAAAAAGGCCCGAAGTCCCATAGGAGACCGGGCCCAAAATAGGGCCAGGGACCAGGGCGCTGGGCGCCATGGTCCTGGGGGACCAGGGCGCTGGGCGCTCTGGTCCCACCTCCCAGGACAGTAGGGTGCAAGGAGGATTAGGCCAGGGTGCTGGAAAAATGCAGTTTTTGGTGTCATGAGCAAGTTTCGGGGTCTCCATTCAGGTTTAGTGTTGCGTCGCCATCGTGAAGACCCAAATGCGGTCGAAATTGCAAGTGTCGCAATTTTAGGATGCTACAGAATATAACTAAATTAGTAAATGATTATGATAAAAAAATTAGGGTCAAAGTGTTGACAATACTAGTAGTGTTCCCACAACATCCTTTTTCATCAATTCGTTGACTCCGTAGGTATATAACTAGTAAAGAAATATAATTATTATATGTGAATAGTTGAACCTTATGTGAATGATTTTCTCATTACTCATTTTGGATGTGAAGTAGTTTGATGTTTGATCTTCAACATTGACACCTCACAGTGAAGTTTATTGGTAGTCTTTCACCCAAGTAAGCAATTTATTCTTTAATGTTGTTATAAAATAATTTAGATAGTTTTGGTAATTCAACAACATACATTGTTTCATTTTTAGTTGTTGACATTAGAGACTCCTCCTAATGTTCACGCCACAATGGAGCATGGTGTAACTACAATAGTAGCAAGTTCAATTGCTTTGACAGAAGTATGAGATAGGTTAGTAAATTTAACATTACATTTGCTCTTTTAATAGTATATTATTTCATCTAAAATTTTAATGATACTTGTATTTATTTTAATTTATATCACGTTGCTTGTAAGAGGGGCTTGTCACCCTATATCATAAATGTGTGCCTATTGTCGATGAACGTCATTATTATTTCTATGTGGTAAGTGATTATGCTATTAGAAAATCTAAAATTCAATTTATGTATATATTAACATCTATAATTTTTATTGTATTAGGTAGAGTTACAAAAAAGTATGGAGAGGAGGTTGAGTGGGTGCACTCGAAAGACACCTACATCATATACATCTTCATCCACTCAATAGCCAAAGATAGCTTGTGATCTATTTCCTTCTCCTAGAGGGAAATGACTAGATTATGGTCCTATCTTGTATTCCTATATGGCATTTTTAAACATATATTTTGTATTATGGATATGTGACATTCTATGTCCATATGGATTTTGGAAAGCCTATTTTACTTTATTGGATATATTTTATACTTTTATCAACATATAATATTGTATGGATTTATTGTTGGCATTTTGATGGTGTTTTGATTGTCATTGATGGACACACACTTTCTTGATGTATGAGTTATGCTCAACCAATAATTGTTCCAACCGGTATTGTGTATTATTGAATGTATAGTCTTTCGATAATCGTTATTTTGTAGAAGATGTTTACCAGAGCTCAAGCGGTATGGAGACCCCAAGTGGTTCAAGGATCACAAGCGGTACGAAGGACCCAAGCAGTAGTTAACTTTTGATCGGAACACTATGATCTACCAGTCTTCATTTTTGTCAAACCGGTAATCAGTATATTGTATTAACCGGCATTACTTTGTGATGAGTTACCAACCGGTATTTTTGTAATGTGTGATGAGTTATCATCCACCAACACTTTGGTGGTGCTTTTGTGTCGTGCTACCAAATGTGTCTAGATGCATTGAACCTAGGAACTTGTAGTCTAATCCTATTGGACCAACATGAAATCAGTTTCCTTTATAAGGACATCATGTCTAGTGTTTGCATGTATGATGTATGTGAGGTGTGTGATAGAAAAGGTTATGTGCGATCATTGAAGAGAAGATTAGGTTTGTGTGAAGAGACAGAGTGTGGAGATATTGAAGACTGGAGTAATGTTGAAATGCATAAACAATGAGTTGTCAAGGATCTAACCAAGCATACTATGCTAGTATCTAGATCATTCACTTGTTGATTACTAATATCTTTGACAAGTATGAAACCCTTAATCAGGTAGGCCTAGCAAAGCCTTTATAAATTCTCTAACAAGGTGGTTCACAATTGTGGATCTGAAATCCTTTAACAAGGTAGTCTTTAACATGACTTATCTCCTAACAGAGATCTAGATTCCTAACAGGATCTATTCTGGTGAAGAACATTGTATGACCTTAACCGGTCTGGTTTCTATTCTGCAGATAGTTACTTGTGAGTTTCTACTCACCATGGTTTTTCCCATTTGGGTTTCCACGTCAAATATCTTATGTTATGGTGATTGTGCTCTTGTGGGTGAATGCTTTGTTTGCTATTTGGTTTGCATTTATCTTAACCGGTTATCTGCTAAACTATTTAAGAGTTTGTTTACAGTAATTTTTGGTATACTAATTCACCCCCCCCTCTTAGTATTCATCATTTATATCTTTTTGGTTTATGCAAATTGTTTTTACCATTGTTGTCCATAATTTCAGTACAAATGATTAAATGAATAATTGCACAAAGTTGATTGTTAATTAACCTTTCAACCTAAATATGCATCTATATAGCACATATACTTACCAATTATTATCAATTTTAATGCTTACAATATTATTGTGTGATGAAATAATTATTGATATTACAAGTAACATGGTAACATGCTTATGTATAGATCAAAGTTACTTTCATGTTTGATTTAATCTTTCACTCAATTTATTACATACTACATGTTTGTTTCATAGGTTCATTAGGAATTTATAAATCTTCTAATTTTGAAAAAAAAAGAGTGTTTTGGAATCGAGGAGCACTGAGGGGGGGGGCATGAAATGGTGATCTACCGGTTCCAACAATTTAGATTTTAGTTTAAACCACCAGAAGCATAAATATGAAAGTGAAATGCAGGAACATAAAAAAATCAACCACAAAATCATAACACCAGATTTTTATGTGGAAACCCAAATGGGAAAAACCACAGTGGTATTTGAACCCACAATATTATTCCACTATGACCAATAGAAAAACAATATTACAATATGGGAATGCACAAGCATTTGGGCACATTACCTAGAGCTCACTGCTCAAATACATTAAGGGCTACAACCCCAGAAGGCTCACTCTCAGACTGATTAATTACAATGATGAATTATAGCAAATGAACTCCCAAATAGCATCTACAATGCTTGGATGAGTTCCGGTTAGGTGTCAAATACATTGACTGAATCACCTCTTCTATTCTACTTTATTCTTCCCTATTCATTGTATCAGTCAACTACCAGATCAAGAATGCACACATGAAACTGTACCAAAACAGATTCTCGATCACCACTCGCTCACAAAATAATAATATCCTTTTCTAAAAAGATCCTATACACCAGTCTTATATATCCACAATCACAAAATAGATCATTTACCATGTCAGCTTGACTGGATCACTAAAGATAAATGTGGATCACCAAAAAAAAAAAAGATGATGTCTTTATGTCGGCTCAATCCACCCATACATGATTCATAGCTTTGCAGTCATCAGAAAGCTTCTAGACCAAAACTGCTCTGACCAATCCTGAAATACTGATTAACTAGCTACCGATTAACACCTACTTCTGGTTAAGAAGAATTATGGCTACTGGATTGAATCTCCATGAAGAGTTGTCATCAATGACAGCCCTAAACCGATAATAAACCATCAAAAGCCCCCAAATGAGTGTTTATTGCCAACAATCTTCCTCTTTGGCATTGATGGTAACACTCATGAAAAATAGCTAAGTGTTGAGAACTATAGATCGGATCAAAATAATTTCTAAGGCTCCCCCTTAGACAAAGAGTTCTGAAACTTGAACTGTACATTTTTCACCTTTTCTCTCCCCCTTTGATAGAAATGCCAAAGATAAGATGCTATCCAAAATTTATATACACAGATACCTGTCAAGGACTTTACAAATACTTGAAGATGTCAGCAAAAATGGTCTTCAAAAAATCCTAGGTGAGTATCCCACCCACTCTTCAAGCTATCCAAAATTGTAATGAATGTACTAAATACAGTTGTATGAATCTCTACTTCCTTCAGATCAGATGAAATAGGTTGATTCATTGGCTTCATGCAGTCTACCTTATTGCTTAACATGGTGTCCAATTGAGGGGCAATCAAGTTTCGGAGTTCACCAACTCTCCTAAAAATCATGTCCTTGTCTGCATTGTGGCTTGAGATCTAGTCATTTAGAGCCAAAATCTGCCCTGCAACACTACTAGTTGGGGCTACATTGGGATCAAAGAACTGTGAAATACTAGCAAGTTCTCCCTGGAAAACACTTATTTGTTTGTCTATATCTACATTAAATTTGGGCAAAATTAGACAAGACTCATACAACTTACCACCTTCTGACAATGTATCTAAGATAACCTGCAAACCTTTATTCAATCTCATTCTATCATCTTCAATCAACTTCCAGAATGTCTACATTCTTACATCCTTAAATCTATCCAAAACTCTCTTAGTAGTAGACTTTTCTAAAGAACCAAAACTGGCATTTACACCATTAATAAATTGTAACAATTTACCAAAGGGGCTAGCATTAGAATCTAATTGTACATTCGGAGCCACCTTCTGCAAAACATTGACAGACATCAAAATGAAATTTTAATCTTTTGACTCAGACTTTACCAAATTCTAACTAGCCTGAGCTTGAACAACTACTGCAAGCACTAGCTTCTCGGTAGGAGACATCTATCCAAGGTTTATAGGACCATCTAGATTAATGGAGATTTGAGGTGGGGTCCTTGAGACTGTAGGAGTGTCAATTGTCAGATCAACAACTCCTTTGCCCTTGTCTACCTTAGCAACCTTTACCTTTGTACTCTCAGATTCCATTTTCTTTGCTTCATCCCCTTTATCTTGTGCACTGGTGTTGCCACTAGATTCTATATCATTCTTTTGTATCTCAAGGGTTGTTGAACTATCTACCACCAGAGGATTATCACTGGTTTCAGCATCAAGAGTTGTGTTTCCTTGATCATTCAGATGTCTCTCAGTCTGAGTTTCATTCTTCTGATCACCGGGAGAACCTTCTTTTTCTTCCGACCGATAAGATTTAAATTCCTCTTTGTACAAAGGATCATTCACAATTATTTTTCTCCATATATCTTTTGTCTCCTTTCTTACCTCTTCCACTTTGCCTATCATCAATTTGTTTACCCTGTTTTTGCTTATGAATTCTTTCTTATTGGCTTCCTCAATGAGTCTTTTAACTTCATCTCGGGTGATACAAGTGTAAACATTTATCAACTCTCTTCCTTTCATTTCCTTATCTATTCGACTAGAAGTCAGTCTCCTTGCATCAATAATTTTGAATAGGTCTTTAGGAATGCTCTTTTCCATCTCAATCAATGTTTTGCTAAAATTATGCAAATATAAAACAACAACTTCTACTTTTCTCTGATCAACCTCATTTAGTTTTTCATAATACACTCCAATATTCTTCAAATTACCATCCATGATTACCTCATCAATTAATTGGTCTGTTGACAATGGAAGAATAGATGTAGATTAACCTCGCTTGTCACTGGATTTAGGATCTATATTAGGTTGAATTATGACCTATCTCCCTCTTATGGATCTTCCGGTAGGGGTGGGATCAAATTTTACTTTCTTGCTATGCAGGGCTCCACCGAATTGCAGCTTCCTTGTCGCTCTTACAAATTCACCCATCTTAGCCTTGCTTTCTTCCTCCCTAGATTTTTTCTCAGAGGCCACCAGAGACACAACAACATAAATTTGCTTGGACTTCTCCTTTTTCTTCAACACTCCATTTCTAGACAGACTCAAACCTAAAGATGGTGTCACCAAAGCAAGGGAAGACTTGGTCTCTTTCGGTTTATCCATGGAGGGAACCGTATAGACCTTAGGCTTTTTGGTTTCCTCTTTGGCCTCCATCTATGCATGTTTTTCTCTTCCCACTTCACCTCCTCCCAGGTGAATCCCATCTGCACTGCCACTTCCTCAGCCATCTTTGTAACTTTCCTTTTTCTAGCAAGTGCAGTGAATTGTTTGTGCAATTCAAAGTCTTTCTCCTTGAATGTTCCAAATTTGTCTTCTTTTGGATCAATCAGTTGTCTCAATAGGTGTTGAGCATATTCCTCAATCATGATAGAGTCAACTTCATACCCCATGGGCATGATCCAAATTGTCCTAGGCTCCACGACTTCCATTTGACATTGATCTTTATCAACCATAAAGTAAATAGTTTGCTCATACTTCTCCACAATCTCCTTAGGGATTTTTTCTCTATTGTTCATTATGGTTTGGAAAGATTTGAAATATGGGGGAGAGAAGATATTCTCATTGTGGCATCTCCTATTCCCCACAATCCCTCTTTGATTTGCATTGCCACCAGTCTATCAAAAGCCCATTGGACCTTTCCATTTACACCAGGTATCTCAATCAAGAAATATAAGGCCAAGCAAATAAGAAGAGTTCCATATTTAAAAGTGTGCTTCTTGTCTTGGTTAATTTTCTTCAAACTACTCATCAGCTCATTCAAAAGGACTTTACATAGATCATACCTCATGTCATTCTTGAGCATCTGATATGTTGTATATATGGCAGTTCCAGAGACAAAGTTGTGTATGCTTGACTGGTAAACTTTGTATCTGACCATCATTGATGCAAACTTCATATCATGCTCCAAAATGTCATTGATAGTCATTGCTCTGTTGTCAAACTTGGAACCTGTAGTTTCTATCACTGTTTTATTCGATACTTTTCTTAAGCCAAGTACTTTACCGGTTTCACTGAGGCATGTCATAGCTCAAATTGCATGTTTAGTGATCTTGTGAGGCCTATCAAGCCATATTAACACATCATGGACTTGACTAAGAACATACGAGATCCACTTTGCTTCGTCGAACAATAGAAAATGGATGAATTGTGAAACCCTTGTCTTGAAGAACCTTATACTCTGGTTTGAAGTTTCCCATACTAACCACCAAGTGTTTGTTATACAGGTTCAACATATTAGTGTTGCCAAGCTCCTCGAGATCACAATGGATCTATGCCCTAATATCCTCATCATGAATGACATCATAGGGTACCGAAGAAAATTCACCTTCCGGATCATCTTCAACAGAATTTAAAGGGTGTTTCTTGAAAATAGGTATGGCTCTATCCTTAATCTTGACAACCAATGGGGTATAAATTCTAGAAGCTGAAGACATTTGGAACTTAGGGTTTGCGGAAATTGATAGTCTGAAATAGATAAATACCTTAATTTGCAACTAAGCATTGCAATTCTCTTTAGGATCGCTAAAATTGCTGTTGAGATTGCCAAATCACTTTTCTATTCTTCTCTACACTATTCTCTTGATCGCATTGTGAAGAATGAAGCTTTGAAATGCCCTTTTAATCTTCAAAAACCTAATTCTTCAGTGAGATAAATGTTGCAACTGGTTACTTACCGGAGCATCAAATCTTCTTTAAAACTTCTAGATAACATCTGCATATAAGATTTAAGCCTTTTACAACCTTCCGAAATCGATTTCAGATCACCGAAGAGGGGGTTCTTACAATCTGCATGAGAAGTTCCCCCAAGGAATAAAGCCCTAGTTACTAGATGATGATCCTGCACGGATTCAGGTGCATATCCATTCTCTTCTTTGGATTCATCTTTTTTGACCCACATCTTCTTAGGTTTGTCTCTGACCTCTTCTACCTTTGTCTTTCCCTTCTCATCTGATTTGTTCTTGTCTACCGAAGTACTATTCTTGCTTCTGTAGTACTTATCAATGTGATTGCCTTTATTGCATGCACAACAAACAACATTCTGCATAGGTCTGAAGTTCATTTGATTTGGTCTCATCCTGCATTGATTAGAGATATGTACAAACAACCCACAAGCATAGAACCTCTTATTTTTGGAAATTATTCATTACTGCTCTACACATATTTGACTTGTGATCAAAATTATTGCATATGAAACACTAACCGGTAAAGGTAAGAACATTATTCATGTTGTTCATGTTAGCAACTTGGAGGAATTGATTATGTGTTGCATTGATGTTTGTCATTGATATCAACACTAGCTTGTTTGGTTGTCTACCGGGTTCTGATAGAGTGGTCAGATTGTGATGAACATACCAGGGATATATTTTGATTGGTGGAATTGGTTTGGTTTTGTCATTCATGTTATTCAGATGCATGTCACATATCATATGTTCTAGTAAGCCTTTTGGTTATCGGTAAGGGTTGTACTGGGAGAGCTTCATTGAACATCTTTTGATGGATTCAATAAGTGGTGTTTGTGTGGCTTCTAGAAGGTTTTTGGGATGTCGATGGTTATTATGTTCATGTTCCAGTTGATTGGTGGTGTTGCATTTAGCACCGGACCTAATGTTATTTTGTTAGGTTATGGACCGGTTTATGTAACGTGTTGGTGGATGCTCCCAATGTGTTATCGATTGGATTTATTGTTTGGTTAATGTTGTTTCGGTCTTAGGCAGACTTGGATTATCATTGGTTTGTGAGTTTATGTAATGCATTTATTGTATTATCTTTTAGGTGGCTGACTTAATTGTTTAGGTCTCAAGTTGGTATAAATATGATGTAAGATCTCTTTTGTAGATCATGGTCATGGTTATGGGATTATCTATGTGCAAATAAAGTTGTAATCATATGCAAAGGTTTTGGTCAATCATAGGTGATCGAATTGGGTTTGTGTAAGAGGTTTAAGACATCTGGCATTGAGATTAACTAGAAGTGTACTCAAGCATAGGAGATGTTATTCTTGCAATTCATTTTTATTTTCGGATTGTAGTCAGTGAGGCTCCTTTGTGATGAGCAATGCGCTCTAGGTTGTTGGCCTTCCTGCATGTGTAGGCCCCTTATTGTAATCACATACTTATTGCAGAAGTATCATCTAACTGTGGGTAGGCTACCCACTACGATTTTTCCCTTTACCACGTTTTCCACGTACAAATATTGGTGTTTTGTGTTGTGAATGCATGGTATTTGGTTTATGATTTATGTTTGTTCTTAATTGATATATCTTATATTCCGGTAAAAGGTTTTGTGTGCTTAAAGTTTCATAATCTATTAACAACTGATTCACCCCCCCCCCTCTCAGTTGTTCACCGATTATCTTAACAATTGGTATCAAAGCATGGTCCTCTTTGCAGAAGCTTAACCGATTGAGGAAGATCCTATGGAGAGTAATCATTCAACTTCCATTTCTTATCAGAAGGATAGCCCTAGGCTTGAAGGAACAAATTACATAGTATGGAAGCTTTAGATGGAGACTTGTCTGAGATGTCTTAGCAAGGAGATTTGGAAGATCACTAAGAAAGGCTATACCCCTTATGATTCAACATCTAGCAACCCTCCTCTAGAAGACTTGGATAAGAACATTGAAAATGATTGTAGAGCTAGAGAAGCCCTTTCGAGAGCCGTTTTAGATCACCAAGTAATGGGATTAATAGACAAATCATCTGCAAAAGCTATATGGGATAAGTTGGAGACTCTGAATGAAGGTGACTCTACTATTAAAATTTCTAAACTTGATGGTTACCGGGTGAGGTATGAGAACCTGAGAATGGAGGAAGATGAAAGAATTACTGCTTTTATGGAAAGAGTCAATGAAATTGTCTTGGGAATTCAATGTTGTGGTGGATCTTTGAGCAAAGATGAGATTGTTTATAAAGTATTGAGAGATTTTCCATCAACTTAAAGATGAAGGCTACTACAATTAATGAGTTGAGAACAATGTCTAACACTTTTTTCAATAGGGATACTTTGGTTAGAAAGTTATCTACTTTTGAGCTTGAAGAATTCGGTCCTTAAGGAGCTGCAAAGACAAATTTTGCATTCAAGACATCTACATCATCAACCGACAAGAGTGATTGGAAAGCATTATATGCGAAGGAAATGGAGGATATGAGGAAACAAGATGAAGAGCTTGAGGAACTTGAATCCTTATTTGCTAGAAGGGTACCTAAAGGTCCGACAGGAAGTAAGTATGAAGGAAAATCTCCTTACAAATGTTTTGCATGTAATAAGCTGGTTCATTTTGCATCTAGATGTCCTGAGATGAATTCAAGATTTGAAGAGAACACTAGAAGATCTTTTAAGCCTAACCATGAATATCATAATAAGCATAAGTACAGGAGGAAAAATACAAGTCATGCTACTATGTTGATGAGGAAGGTGTAACTGATGATTCTGATGATGAACCGGCAAAAGATTCAGCTAGTGGATCAGAAACTAGATAGGAATGGGTATTCTTAGCTATCAAGGAAGGTGCTCTGGAGCCTCTCATTAAAAATGATGAGAAGGACATTGCTGCTAAAGTTGAAGACAAGGATGAATGGGTGATAGACAGTGGATGTTCACATCATATGACTGGAGATAAAAGTAAGTTTCTACTTTGCAAGAATTTGATGGTGGTCTGGTCAGATTTGGAGATGACAAAGCATGCATGATTAGAGGAAGAGGAACTATATCATTAGATGGTAAGCATAACATTGATAATGTCTATTATGTAGAAGGTTTAAGGTATAATATTTTGAGTGTAGGACAGTTGGTGGATAAGGGATTTCAATTACAATTCAAGGATGGAAAATGCAAAATCATCAATAGATCTAGATTGGAGATTGCAACCGGTACTCAGACTAGAGGTAGCATCTTTCATTTGAACTCTGGTGAGAAGACATGTTTGATTGCACATATTGATGAGAGTTGGTGAATAAGAGGTTATGTCATGTCAATTTTGATTGCATTGTAAATATCAATTCAACTAAGGCAGTTAGAGATATACCTAAGGTTGTGAAGCCTCATAATCTGGTATGTAAGGAATGTCAAATGGGAAAGAAATTCATAACTTCTTTTAAGAGTATACAAGACAAATCTAATGATGTTCTTGATCTTATTCATACTTATTTATGTGGTCCTACTACAATAAGAAGCTTTTAGGGTGATAGATATTTCATGCTAATCATTGATGACTATTCTAGAATGATGTGGGTTACTTTTCTAAGGGAGAAATTTGAAGCCTTTGAAAAGTTCAAGAACTTTAAAGCTATAGTTGAGACAAAGATAGGATTGAAGATCAAACTCTTAAGATCTGATCAGGGTGGTGAATTCACATCTAGTGAATTTAATAGTTATTGTGAGAAATATGGCATAAGGAGATAGCTATATATACCCCAGACACCTCAGCAGAATGGTATTGTGGAAAGAAAGAACAAAACTATCCTAGATGTAGCTAGATCTATGATGATGGAAGCTAATTTTCCTCATATCTATTGGAGAAGTTGTGAGCATGGCAGTATACACATTCAACAATGTTCATATCAAAGGAGACATTAGTAAGACACCTTATGAGTTATGGTTTGTTCATACACCTATAGTTAAGTACTTCAGAATATAATTTGGTAGTAAATGTTATATCAAAAGAGATGATTCCATCCAAAGGTTTGATCCTAGATGTGATGAAGGAATATTTCTTGGTTATTCCAATGAAAGAAAATTATATATATGTTATAACAAAAGATTATAGAGAATTGTGGAGAGCGCTAATGTCAAGGTGGATGAGTAGTACAGAGGTCAAATCAAAACCTATGAGATAGAAATGGAAGTGGAAATGATCATAACTGAATTGGTAAAACCTGTACCAGAACAAAATGTTGAACCAGTTACTTCGGCCATATCAGAAAACTCAACAGTAACTGAAGACTAGAGCAGAGAAATAGAAAGTCAAAGACTCCTAGGTATGTAAGGTTGAATCATTCAGAAAATCATATCATTGGAGATGAGAGAAAAGGAGTGATGACAAGGATAAGGTTGGTAGCTAAAGAGGTATGCTTAATTTATCAAATTGAACCGGCATAAATAGATGAAGCATGTAAGGATGAATGTTGGATGAAAGCTATGGACGAGGAATTGGATCAGAAAGAAAAGAACAACACATGGACTTTAGTTCCCTAACCTAAAAATAAGAATGTTATTGGAACTAAATGGATTTTTTAGGAATAAATTGAATGAAGATGGTCAAGTTGTGAGGAACAAGGCTAGATTGGTCTACAAAGGATATTCTCAGAAGGAAGGAATTGATTATGATGAAACTTTTGCTCTGGTAGTTAGGTTTGAAGCTATGAGATTATTTCTTGCTTATGTTGCCCATAAGAAATACAAGGTTTATCAGATGGATGTTAAGTGTGCATTTATAAATGGAGATCTTGAAGAGGAACTCTACATTGAGCAACCTGAAGGATTTTCTCTTTCAGATGACAATAACATGGTTTGTAGATTGAGGAAAGCTTTATATGGATTGAAGCAAGCCCCTAGAGCCTGGTATGTGAGATTAGACAAATATCTTTTGAAGCTTGGTTTCACTAAAGGTAATGTTGACAGTAACTTGTATTATAAGATCACTAATAACGACATATTGATTATTGAGGTCTTTGTGGATGATATAATTTTTGGAGGTGAGGAAAAGGTATGTATGAAATTCTCTGATAATATGAAGAATGAATTTGAGATATCTATGATTGGAGAAATGAGTTTTTTCTTAGATTTGTAGATTACTCAGACTCATAAAGCTATTTTCATCTGTCAATCTAAGTATGCTAGAGAGTTGTTGAAGAAATTTGGTATGGAAAATTCTAAACTAGTTGGTACTCCTATGGTTGCAAGTGAGAATTTGACAAAGAAAGATGTATCAACTCCAGTAAATCCTACAAGGTATAAATCTATGATTTGAGGTTTGTTATATTTGACTCAGACTAGACCGGGTATAATGAATGTAGTTTGTATTGTATCAAGATATCAGAGTGATCCTAGAGAGAATCGTGAGAGTGTAGTGAAAAGGATTTTCAGTCGTTACAAGGAACAACTGAATATGGTTAAAGATGATTTTACATTATGTGCATATACAAATGTTGATTGAGCTGGAGATATAGATAATCGGAAAAGCACATCCGGTGGAGCTTTCTTTCTTGGAAAGAAACTTGTTTCATGGATCAATAAGAAACAGTCATGTACTTCTTTATCTACTACTGAAACTGAGTATGTTGTTGTTGCTACTAGTTGTACACAATTTCTATGGATGAAGCAGATGTTGAAAGATATAAGGGTAGATTGTAATGAGCTGGTAGTTATTCACTGTGATAACTCTATTGTTATTGACATATCAAAGAATCTGGTATTTAATTCTAAGAATAAGCACATATCAATCAAGCATAACTTTTTGAAGGAAAAGGTGGAAGCAAATGAAGACAGATTGGTTTATGTGAACACTAAAGAGAAAATTGTAGATATCTTCACTAAACCTTTTCCCAAGGAATCATTTGAGTAGTTTAGAGACAGATTGGGGGTCTCTGCCCCTTCGATAAAGACTTAAGTGATGTTGATTGGCATCAATCTGGTATGCATTATCAGAACTATCATTCATTCCATATTGATGAGTTGGTGCTACTACTCAGGGGGAGTAGTTAGTTCTGTGGTTCAAAGTATCTATGGTTTTTCGTGATGTTTATGTTAGATTTCTGGCATTGATGTCAAATGGAGAGAGGTGTACATGTGAAAAAAAGAGCTTAACAGATATATCAGTCACAAGGGGATTTTGGTCTATGGTTTGGTTGTTTGGTTTAGAACTTCATTGATATATCATTTGTTGGATGTCCTCCATTGGGGGAGACTTGTTTGGCACTTCTTGGCACTTGGATGTTTTTCACACCTAGTGTTGCCATAAATTCCAAAGGAGGAGATTGTTGGAAATTTGGAGGAATTGATTATGTGTTGCATTGATGTATGCCATTGATGTCAATGCTAACTTGTTTGGTTGTCTATCAGGCTTCGGTAGAGTGGTTTGATTGTGATGAACATACTGGGGATATGTTTCGATTGGTGGAAATGGTTTGGTTTCATCATTCATGTTATTCAGATGCATGTCACAATCAGTTGGTTCAGGATTTGGTGATCCGGAAGCTATCATATGTTCTAGTAAGCCTTTTGCTTACTGGTAAGGGTTGTACCAATAGAGCTTCGTTGAAGATCTTTTGATGGATTCGATAAGTGGTGTTGGTGCAGCTTCTAGAAGATATTTGGGATGTTGATGGTTATCATGTTCATGTTCCAGTTGATCAGTAGTGTTGCATTTAGCACTAGACCTAATGCTATTTTGTTAGGTTATGTACCGGTTTATGTAACATGTTGGTGGATGCCCTCGATGCCTTACCAGTTGGATTTATTGTTTGGTTAATGTTGTTTCGGTCTTAGGCTGACTTGGATTATCATTGGTTTGTAGTTTTATGTAATGGATTTATTATATTATCTTTTAGGTGGCCGACCTAATTGTTTAGGTCCTGGGTTGGTATAAATATGATGTAAGATCTCTTTTGTAGATCATGGTCATGTTTATGGGATTATCTATATGTGAATAAAGTTGTAATCATATGCAGAGGTTTTTGTCGATCATAGGTGATCGAATTGGGTTTGTGTAAGAGGTTTAAGACCTCTAGCATTGAGTTTAACCAGAACTATACTGAGGCATAGGAGATAATATTCTTGCAGTTCATTCTTATTTCCAGATTGTAGTCTGGATATCTTTTGTAGTTAGTGGGGCTCCTTTGTGATGAGCAATGCGCTTTAGGTTGTTGGCCTTCTTGCATGTGCAGGCCCTTATTGTAATCACATACTTACTACAGAAGTATCATCTGACTATGGGTAGTCTTCCCACCATGGTTTTTTCCTTTACTGGTTTTTCCACGTAAAAATCTTGGTGTTATGTGTTGTGGATGCATGGTATTTGGTTTATGATTTATGTTTGTTCTTAATTGATATATCTACTATTCTGGTAAAAGGTTTTGTGTGCTTAAAGTTTCATAATTTGTTAACAACTGATTCACCCCCCCCCTCCTCAGTTGTTCACCAGATATACTAACAATTGGTATTAGAGCATGGTCCTCTCTACAAAAGCTTAACCACTTGAGGAATATCCTATGGTGAGTAATCATTTAGCTTCAATTGCTTACCGAAAGGATAGCCCTAACAGTTCATTCCATTATTCATCCTAATTTTGCATTGATTCACCATATGACCAAATTTATTGCAATTAAAGCATCTACCAATGAATTTATGGGCATTAGGTTGTCTTATAGAAGGATTCTTAGTCTTCTTCAAATTAGGTTTTGTATTGCTTTGTCTAGATCCAGAGGATTCTCCTTTCTCATTTATCCAAGTCCTTTCATGTCCTTTCTATGTTTCCAACTTTCCAGCATCTCATCAAGCCTTGATGAGCTAGCTTTGAATTTGTCTTTGTAATCATTAGTAGTAGCAAGTTCATCCCTTAAGGCAGCAATTTGTCTTTCAATTTCTTGATCATTATTCCTTGGCTGTGTCAACTCAAGATTCAATCGATCATTCTCACAGGTAAGCCTCAAGCATTCATCAACTCTTCCCTTCAATGATTGTGGCAGATTCTCTTCATTTTTCTTTTGGTCCTCAATCTCCTTACTCAGCCTCATCACAATGGATTGCATCTCATTTTTCAATGCAACATTCTCTCTCTCAAGCTTGTCAACTTCATTAGCTTTACCCTGATTTTCCATGATTTGATCTTCTTTCTCCTTCAGCTTCTCCATCAATTCTTTTATTTTATCTCTTGAAGTGTTAACTTGATCCTTCAATTCATTAATGAAATCATCAGCAACATTCAATTTTATTTTCAAGGAACTAATCTCATTTCTTGTTGTATCAAGATCCTCAAGTGCCACACTAAGATGTCTTTGAAAACTAGAATCCATTGGGTTAATCTCCTAGACCTTCCTCAAGTAGTTAAGATTCCTTGGAGGAACTAGGCTCTGATACCGATTGTTGGAATCATGGATCACTGAGAGGAGGGGGTGAATCAATGATCTACCAGTTCCAACAATTTAGATTTAACTTTAAACCACAGGAAGCATAAATATGAAACTGAAATGTACGAACATAAAACAATCAACCACAAAATCATAACACCAGATTTTTATGTGGAAACCCAAATGGGAAAAACCACAGTGGGATTTGAACCCACAATATTATTCCACTATGGCTAGTAGAAAAACAATATTATAATATGGGAATGCACAAGCATTCAAACACACTACCTAGAGCTCAATGTTCAAATACATTAAGGGCTACAACCTCGGAAGTCTCACAACCTTACTGATTAATTACAATGATGAATTATAAAAAATGAAATCCTAAATAGCATTTGCAATGTCTGGATGAATTCCGGTTAGGTTCCAAATACACTGACTAAATCACCTCTGCTATTATGTTGTGTTCTACCCTGTTCACTATCTCGGTCAGCTACCAGATCAATAATGTGCACGTGAAACTACACCAAAATAGATTCTCGATCACCAATCGCTCACAAAACAATCATATCCTTTTCCAAAAAGATCATCTACACCGGTCTTATATATCCACAATCACAAAATAGATCATTTACCATGTCGCCCTGCTAATGTAATGTGTAGTCATATGTCGGCTTGATTGGATCACCAAAACAACAATAATATGATGTCTCTATGTTGGCTCAATCAACCCATACACGATTTAGAGCTCCATAATCACCGGAAAGCTTCTGGACCAAAACTGCTCTGACCAATCCTGAAATATCGGTTAACACTTGATTCTGGCTAAGGATAATTACGGCTACTAGATTGAATCTCCATGAAGAGTTTCCTTCAATGACAACCCTAAACCAATAATAAACTATCAGAAGCCACCGGATGAGTGTCAATTGTCAACATAGTATATATGAGGACTTGCCCAAATTTTATCATGAAAGAGGTTTCTTATATGCTAGATTAGTAGTTGTTTTTATATTTGGCAAACTTTATGTTCTATAGGTTATTATAGTTTATTTAATTTGATACCAATCTCTTTAGTAAGGATTGGAGTACATTGGGAGTTATAAGAATATATACATTTTATTAAGTAGAGAGAGATCTATTATGGCTAACATCCATGAATTTTCATTACATTGAAGGATTATTATTTATAGTTTCACCTAGCACTGTTATTTTAAAAGAATGGTGTAGAATTTTTCTAGCTATATACATATTCACTTAGCATGGGTTCATCATAATGGTTAAAAAAGAACATAATACCACATTAAAGCACTCCCTACAAATGACTTCATCTAAATAAATTTTCCTACTAATAACATGGTTTTGAACATGAGATATCTATCAACACAAGATTATGCACCACTACAACCTCTCATTTCATCTTCTTTTAGAAGTTCCTTTATCATACCTTATATGATTCTGTAGACACTTAAATTTGCATATTTAATTTAATCAAATTTAATTCCCTTGGCCACAAGTATTAATTAAATAATTAATGTTATTTAATAGAATATTGCATCCCCTTCCAATTAATTAATTAATTTTTTAATTAACTAATACCCTTTGTCCTTCTTCTACTGAAAAAATTAATTATTCTATTTAGTTCATGTCATCATTTTATTCTTTTATTTGAATTTAAATAATTTAAAGTAACCTAATTGAGTCACATGTCTCCTAACCTTAACCACCCATCTAACCCTTCCTCTATCCTAACCCACTAACTAACTCGGGTTCCTAACCAATCTTATCCTCCTAACCAACCTTATCCAAATCATGTGCACATTCCTTATTTCAATAAATTAGGGGAAAAAAATTGGGTGGCTACCTCCCAAAATAGACAAAAGTCCTTGGTGACACTTTTTATTCCTTGCATTGACACTTGCCCTTCTCAAGGACACATATCATTCCTTGCATTGTCACTTGTCCTCAGGTGAGACAAATGACACATCCTCACACCTCCTCTCATCTCCATTAAATCCTATTGAATCCTCCCATTTTCCTTTACAATTCATCCACTCTCATACAATCATATTGTTACCATGTCATTTTCACTACTCACATTCACTCATTTTGCATCCATATTTGAGCCAAATTTGCACATTCAACCATCATGAATCATCTTGGAGCACCTTTGGAAGCATAGATCAATCACACATCAAACCCAAGGATAATCAAATCAAAGGAATAATCTAGAGTTTGCATCTTAATTGTTTATCATTTGCTTTTATCTAGTTTTCTTTTTTAGCATCCTAATCTTGAGTGTGGTTGAATTTTGTGCTTGCTTAGGTTGTTTATTGTCATTTCAAATATTTTATTTAGCATACATTTTTGGCACACCCAGTGGGACCCACTTCATGGGTCATATTTTTTATGTTTCTTGTTGTTTTAGTGTGTTATTTTCACATATTTTGGACACTTGCAAGAAAAAGTGGGAATACAGGTTGATTTCCACTTTAGCAAAAGTCAATTTGGTTGTAGGTAAATTTCAAGAAATGGTGGGAATGCACTGTCAACCAATGAGAATGCCACCATAAACAGCAAGAACGCATTCCTTGTCATATGGATGGTAAAATTTTAATTTTCTGCTCTCGGGTTTTTTCTATTTTATGTATGGATTTAATATAAAGTGGCAGGTTCATGGGTAAAAACAGTGGGTTTGCATGTTAAAATAGGAGGTTTGCATTATGTCTGTGTTTTTTTTGTATTTTTTTTATTAAAATTTTATAACTAAAATAGTGGTTTTGCGGGTAATAATGGTGGGTTTGAACAAAAAAAAATTATAAAACCATGAGACTAAATAATTGAGCCACATGAATGCAATGAAAAACCGCAGGAATGCATTGTTGAACCACAAGAATGCTTTGTTTTTGTTTCTATACTTTTCCCTGAATGTTTATTTGGTTCAAATTGGACAACCTACCAATTCATTGTTGTTTTCTTGTTTTTTGCTAACATTTGTGAAAATTCGATTGTAGAACACCCCAAAATTTCAAAATCACTAACTTGTTTCTTGTAGGACCACCAAAGAGGGGTGTGCTTGAAAAACAAAAATTTTGGGTTAGAATGAACAATGTGTCTTTTGAGTAGCTAGAAAACACTTCAATTTACTAAAGATAGAACACAAGTATTAAATCCCTAAGATAGAATACAAGTATACTCTCCCCTCATGCCTTCGGGTGACCTTGGGTTTAAGAGAACGTTTATTATCTTATTAGTGAGCCTACCTCCTAGTGCTATACACTAGTGAGAGGGAACGACTCAAAGCGATACTATCAATTCAGTCCACAATATAAATGGGCTAGGGTGAAAACCTGAGTCTTCTTGGTGAAAAGTGTATCCTGACATTCCCCTAGTATACACATTCATGCAAGATATGTAAAAATCCTCTCACGTGGACTAGGAATGTCTTTTAAGTGAGTCATCATCAAATAGATAGCCACTAAATCCCCAAATTATGATAAGACACCTTTGTTGTAGTGGCTAAAAACCCATGCTCACTAATTCAAGGAATGTAGTTGTTAAGTGTCTAATTTGTCTTCATGTTCATACCAGTAATCATTATTACTTGGGCTAATTTAGGCCCTCATCTTTTAGTCTAATCAAACAACTATTTTTATGCTTATTGTGTTTGCATCATTTTACTATCTTTTGCCAAAAGTCATCTAAATTGCCAAAAATAACAATTTTGCAGTCTAAAATACCGAAACATCATCACTTTACCCAATCACTAACCATGGGTTTGAAACATAAAACAACAGGAACACCATTTGTCCAAGTCAGTTTACCAAGTTCTTAAAACCATGATTTTCATCTAGAAATGATAGGAATGTTGTTTTCTTGTGTCAATTTTCCAAGTCTTGTAGTTGCAGTTTCTCACCCAAAAATATTATTATCATCTACCAAGGTCTTGATTTGCATCGACATATACATCATCCTAGTCTTAATGTCATCACCTTGTTCATCATCATTCAATATTGCATCATCGTAATCACCATTTTTCATCCATCATCACTCATTGCCAAATCCATGTCATCATTACCTTCTTCCTAAGTCAAACATCAATCAATCCAAACATCCAAAATCGAACAGATGTCAAACTTTATCCTATTTCCAACTTCCTCAAAGTCAGACCCCATCCTAGTCTGATCTTGTCATTCATCCTATTTTGAGCTTTAGTTTTTCATCCATTTTCATCTTTCATCTCTATCCAACTCATCAACTAATCATCATGTCATAATTTTATTATGATGAGTTTGGTTGTCCTTCATTTTCTTCCACTTCTCATTCTGATGATGATGAGGGTCTTGTTGATCAAGATGAGTATGAAATTGAAAACCTTGATGCCCTCATCCTTAGCAAGCGTGTGTCAAGTTTTAGATACCAAAATCCAACTATTCATCCTAGCTACCCTAGCATTCCTCCATGCATATCCACTCATAATCCTTATTATACCTTTAAAAAGGGAAATCCATTATGTCCTCCACCGACCACTCCCTCATATATCACACCCACATATCCCCCTCATGTAACAACCATGCCTCCATCTTCTCCTATGATCTTATCCCAACCTCCACATTTTCATAACAACATTGCCACCTACATCCCTAATCCAATTTTTCCATCTCATTATCTCCAAAACCATCACATAATCCATAATCCTAATCCTCTATCCAATCCTAATCCCCCGTCCTACCTCAATTCTCCATCTAATCCTAATCCCTCATCCTACCTCAATCCCACATCCAATCCTAATCCTTCATCCTGCCTCGATCTATTACCATCCTATCTCAACCCACCATCCACTTCATCCTACCTCAATCCATCGCCATCCACTTCATCCTACCTCAACCCATCATCTACTCTACCTTATCACAATCCACCATCTTCCACTCCATCCCACACCAAAAGACCTTCATCTGCCCCATCCTACCTTAATCCAACATTGTCCACTCCGCCCTAACTCAATCCACCATCTTCCACTCCATTATACACCAAAACACCTTCATCTACCCCATCCTACCTTAATCAACCATCGTTCACTCCATCTTATCTCAATCTACCACCATCCATTCTCTCCTCCATTTATGCAACTTCCCTTCCACCTCCCACACATATTATTCCTCCTCCACTTCCTAACACCATTGAAATCCTCCCATCCATTGATACCATCCAACCCTAACCCCTATCTCCTACTCCTACCATCCTTCAAACTCGATCCAATGAACCTCCCATCCTTCCACCCACTTCATCTACCCAAGTTGATGAACCTTCCATCTTTCCCTCCACTCTATTTACCCTAGTCAATGAACCTCCCATCCTTCCATCCATCCTATCTAAAGAGTCTACCCTTTCACCCCTCATCACACCATCCACACCAATCACTTCATTCCAAGATCTTGTCCTAGAACATGTTGAAATATTAATTGATCTGAATCAAGATCCTACCATTCTTCCTCCTCCATCTCAAGATCCCCTATCATTCCCTCCACCAAGTCAAGAGCCTCTCATCCCATCTACTCCACTTTTTGATGGTCCATTCCCTCCCATCCAAACCATCCCACCACCATCACTCTATCCCCTTGGTTCACTTACATTCATCCATGGTAGTTTCCTTGTAAAAGAGGAACATCTCATATACACCACCCATTCTTCTCCATCTAATAATGGACTCACATCTTGTTCCCTGAACAACAAGTAAATCCTATTTTAGATAAAATAAAATAAAAAATGAATTATCGAGGTAAAGGCTTAGGCCTACATGAGCAAGGTAGTTTGGAGCCCATCCATGTCGTAGCACATCCAGGATCTCATAGTCTTGGTTACATATCCCAAGACACTTCATCCAAAAATGTTGGTACAACTAATGCAAAATCCATGTGTGTTTCAAAACCTATCATCTCATCTTCTCATCATTCCTCCAAATCATTTATTGCCATCCCCCCTCCTGCGTCATATAAAGCTAAAACAACTATCCATTTTTCTCCTTCATCCCTTAAATCCATTTTGGGTCCCTATATCCCAAAATCCACCATAATATATCCCCCACTTGTTAAATCCATTTTAGGCCCTTATATCCCACAAACCCATCCTCCATCTTATCTCACTCAACCCCTCATGCACAAATCACATATTCCTATCACCCATCATAAACATATTTCTCCTTTAATTCCCAATCAGGATCAACAAAGGCACACTCCCATGCATCCTATCCACCATGACTCCATCCATATTCCCTCCACATCCTCCATATTCTCACACTCCTTCCAATGCTACTAGTAGCAATTTGGATGCCAAATCACAAATGCATAAAGCTAAATATCCACAACAATCTAGAGATAATCATGTCCACTCACAAATACATCCTCAAACAAAGCAAAATCTAATACAAAAATGCAATAAATCCCAAAGGGCCACTATAGTAAAAGCAAAAACAATATGGATCTCAAAGAAAAAAGAAGCAATGCATCCAAAAGAAAAATCTCCAATGGCATCAACATTGCTAGTCCACAAGCTAAACATCCTTTAATCCCTCCATCACTTAAATCTATTTTAGGTCCCTATGTCCCATAGTTGTCTATCATTACTCCTCTATCATATCCACATGCTCCCTCCATTCCTCCTCCACTCATCCCACATCCCCCACAACATGTGTCAATGATGGTCTTGACAACATCCCCCTATCACACTCACTTTATAGCATTCCCTCCAAACACTTTCCATCACCATATCCCTTACACCACATGCATCCCCCATCAAAACCATCCAATCCATGCCTTTGCATAGTCCACCCATCTTAATAAAGTTGTACCAACATCCAGTGATCACTCCAAATGGGCTCTTATAACTTTGATATGGAACTTGATACTTGATTCCTCCATTTGTCTCCCTCATCCCCTATCTTCCAAATCCATTTATCCCCATCCATCTCCATCCATAAATTGTATCCCAAAAATCAGAAAAAGTAAAGAGGAAAATCTATCCAATGGGGAAAACATGGCAAATAGGTGCCTTAGACAAGTACCATGATGAAAACCTAGCAAAAATGCATCATGTGTAATTCCCTCCATCTTTTTTTTCTCCACACTTGGGGCAAGTTATTCTAACTATCTAGCCATCACCTCCTTCATCTCATCTACCTACCATGCCCATCATATCTATTCCAGTTCACTTCCTCCATCCTCCTTTGGATCTTGATAAAAAGAAAAGGCCACCACGTATACATGCTTTGGACAACTCTTGGCATCCATTTCCCCACCATAATTTTCCTCCATTATCCTTCCTAGCCACCCATTCTTTCTCCCATCTACATAATCCTTCCATATACCTTTATATTCCTTATCAACCCATCACCATATCTTTCATTCACTTCCTACAACTTCCTATCATTCCTCCTATCATATCCCTCCTAGTGCCTCATTACACATGAAATGTCTAGAGTGGGGCATCTTATTCCTTTGTGACATAGTCCTTGAAGACCCTATCACACTCACCATCCATCCAGTCATTCCTTCATCCAACAATCATTATCTCCCAATCCCTTCTATCTCATAATCCCTCCATCTCCCAATTCTCATCCCAAAATGCTTCCATCTCCAAATCCTTTTCATCATATCCTCCATTTCTCAGTCCCTCCTATCATATCATTCCATCACCTCTTACATCCCTTATCATTGGTATTTCTCTCTAGGCTACCCCCATGCAATCCAATGCCATCCATCCAATCAATCCATCTACTCCTTGCAATCCACCATTGCATGCAAATTCCATCAATCTCCTCCACCTATCTAACATCATACACCAATCAAATCATCTAACTGCATCCTTGGTACTAGTCTCAACCTTATTGAAAGCCTTGATTGTAATCCAGTCATCATCACTAGGATGCATCTTCCCAATCCTTGTGTTGTTTTGGGATATATCATTCCCACATCAACAACACTTTATCCCCTATCAATCCAATCCCGGTGTTGTTTTGGGATATATCGCTCTCACATCAGCAACATCCCATCAATGTTCAATCTATCATGGCTTTTCATCTTGACTAGGGCAACATCATGTTTGTCTCAGGGTCCTCATCCATCATCCATAGCTATTGTACATCTTGTAAATAGTTTTTTGTAGAGAGCATCAGTCATGTGCCTCCATATGGGTCCACTTGTACTCATGTGTCCTTAGGTCTCATCCTTTGTATCAATCAATCACGTGTCATCAAGATCATGTCATGTCAGCTAGTTCTTCAACAATCATCCTTGATCATCTTCTTCATCATGATCATATCAGGTACCTTTTATTGTCTAGTCTCATCAATCTCTCATTCAATCATCAATCCGCACAAGATGTATTCTTCCTCTAGTCAGACTGCATTGAATCCCATTTGTTAGTCATCCTTTTTGCAAAAGATATTTGAGGCATTTGTGTTGGCTTTGATTCTTTTTTATCTTTGTTTATCATTTTGAGCTCTTTCATTTTGTTTCCTCTTGGTCACCATGATCATCCATATCATGGTGTGCTAGGAATGACAAAACTAGGGATATGATCTTGTTATTCTTGTTTTGCTTGGCATGTGTTTTCTTGATGTGTCCCATGTTGTTCCTTTATGAGGTCTAGGCTATCTCATGTTACACTAGGGCATATCTTTTGTTGGTGGTTTTTTCTAGCATCATTTCCTGCAAAGTCATATGTGACTCTATGTGATGCTAGACTAACCCTTTGTGTCTTCTTGTTGCATGCTAGCCCATTTTCAAGTGTACTCAAGCTTCATGATCAATTCATTCATATCATTCATTGCATTTGCATTCACTCCTCTTTCCCATTTGTTTTCGATTTTAGGCTTCATTTTGCATTGTCCTTCATCTTGTCCATTGGGGCAATGTTTCTTTTGAGATGTCGCACAATCCTCCATTTCTCATGCACCCTCTCGATGGGGCATTGCTAACTCATCCTTAATCCATCATCACCCCTTTCACTTATCCTCGGTCTTGTATGGGGCATATTTTTTCTCTGTACATCTTTTCACGTTTGTCTTCTTTCAATCGTCAGTGTCTTGTTTTCTTTGCACCAACACTATAATAGCACCACCACAAAGAGGGGCAAAATGTAGGCACTTAAATTTTCTTATTTCATTTAATCAAATTTAATTCTATTGGTTGCAATTATTAATTAAATAATTAATTCTATTTAATTAAATATTGCATCCCCTTCCAATTAATTAATTAATGCCCTTTGTCCTTCTTCTACTAAATAAAATAATTGAACTATCCTATTTAGGAATTTAAATAATTCAAAGTAAACTAATTGAGTCACATATCTCTTAACCTTAACCCCCCATCTAACTTTTCCTCTAGCCCAACCCACTAACTAACTTGGGTTCCTAACCAATCTTATCCTCCTAACCAACCCTATCCAAATCATGTGCACATTCCTTATTTTAAACAATTAAGAAAAGAAACTAATTTTGGATGGCTACCTCCAAAAATAGACATGTGTCCTTGGTGACACTTGTTATTCCTTGCATTGACACTTGCCCTTCTCAAGGATACTTGTCATTTGTTGCATTTCCACTTGTCTTCGGGTGAGACAAGTGGCACATCTTCACACCTCTACTCATCTCCATCAAATCCTATTTAGTCCCCCCATTTTCCTTTGCAATTCATCCACTGTCATACAGTCATATCGTTACCATGTCATTTTGAATACTCACATCCACCCATTTTGCATCCATAGTTTAGCCAAATTTGCACATTCAACCATTATGAAGCATCTTCAAGAACCATTGGAAGCATAGATCGAGAACACATCAAAATCAAGGACAATCAAATCAAAGCAATAATCTAGAGTTTTCATCTTAATTGTTTATCATTTTCTTTTATCTATTTTCTTTTTTTAGCATCCTAATTTTGAGTGTGGTTGAATTGTGTGCTTGCTTAGGTTGTTTATTATCATTTCAATCATTTTATTTAGCACACAATTTTTTGCATGCAAATTCAAATTTTGATCTTATATTAATTCACTTTGCAATTGAATGTGTTCATTTTAGCATCATAAGAAGTTACCTCAAAATTCACACAAAACAACTATAATAAGTTACCTCAAAATTTGAAACATTCAGGAGAGATTAGGTGAAAAATAGGACCATGCCTAGCATAGAAGTGCCCACCCTAATGTGTTGGATTTGACAATTCAACCCCAACACACAAAAACAAAATTATCTTATATAACTTCATATTACATGCATTTCATGAGTTTTGGGGCAACAAAAAAACATTCAGCATAGTCATATGGTTATGTGTTCAAAATATTAGAGATTTTTTTGTAGAGGGTCCTAACACGACCCCGTAGGATCAGAAAAATCATTTGTATGTTCTATAGACACTGAGAAATTATCCATCAAAGTTTGACAATTTTCAGCTCTTAGGACACTCAAGAGAATGCATCAGTGGGGTATGGCCTAGAGTATTCAAAAAAAATCGCAATTTTTTATACTTTGAGCACTTAAGAGAATGTGTGGCTAGGAGTATGGCTTGGAACGATCCCATGAGTTGGTGAGTGAAATAGGGGCATTGCTAGCATAAAACTAGCCTCCTGAACATGCTCACACTAACAATTTGCACCCATGACAAGTAGAATGAAAGTTAAGGGTATATTGCAACTCTTCATTAAATGCTTCTGATGCTTTTTAGGGGATCAAAAAAAGTCTCGTGATTGATAAATGGAATTGATTATTTGAAAACAAAGAGAGGCTATTAGAGAGGGGCTTGTAAGTTCCTCATGGGTTTAGATGAACCTTTCGTATGTGCCATAGTTTCCAAAAAATGCTCTATCAAATTTTGACAATTTTAACCAATTAGGGCACTTAAGAGATTGTGTTGACACAACTTGGCCCAGAAAATTCTAACAACTTGGCAAATGAAATTGAGGTGTGCTTAGTATAAACATGGTCACTTGAATGCATTAGTGCTGATGATTTTTATCTAGGATGAACAAACTAAAGTTAAGTTATATTATGATTTTTAGGCATATTCATCAGGTGCATGTTATGACAAAAAAGTGACAAACCAGGCAACATTATTACAATACAATGTTTTTAGATTTTATTACAAAAATCACACCTCAATTATAACACTAAGTATCTCAATCATTGGAAAAAAAATTATATTGGACATAAGTATCTCATAAAAACATTTGATATTGCAATGCCTCAAGTATTTCATTTGTACAAATATACAAGTCATATGTACATATATCCAAATAAGATTTGACATTAAAATTTTAGTGCATTTATATTTAATCCAATGAACCATTTAGATCAGCTCTACTCTTTATCATGTCAATTATTGCCTCATGGTCAAACTCGTGAACCTTCCATAGGTTCTTGTTCAATGGTCTACTCCCATATTTAATCAAATGAACATTTGATGCCACAACAAGGTTAGAATAATACAAAATCTTCCTATATGTCTCAAATTCCTCGAACAACCACAAGTTAGACTTATTCACTAGGTACCTTCTAAGCCATGTACCAATAACAGCCACTAATCTTGTAGGGATTTCAATATTTTCTCCATCTACCACAAGGCCATCTAATTTAATTTTTTGTCTCCATGCAATGCCACAAATGATAATCCATTCCTTCTTAATTGTCTTCACCTACAATAATTGCATAAACATGCCCTGCAATGATAAAATGAGATGAATTTAACAAACAATTAAGGTAAAATATTGAGGTTTGTTAAATTTGCATGTGGATAATTTACCTGATTGGACTAGATCTAACACATGATCAAAGTTAACTAATGCTTCCATATGTGTGAGTTTTAGTGCACTCACGGGATGATATATCTCAAGCGAGCTTAGAGGCCTTGTAAAACATTCATCCACACACTCCTTTGACTCAAACTCATTCCAATATTGATATCTACATGAATAACAATAGCATTCCATTCATGGCATATGGATACTCCAGGAACCTACATTAGAGCTTCTAAAATAGTGTAGCTCACTTGAGATACCAACCAAAAAAAACTATGAATTGAAGACTTACCTTCATTACCTAGACCCATTGTAGCATTGCACCACTCGACAACTGATTTCGCATCTTTAAACTTTGTGTTCTCATGTTAAAGCTTTTTTAATACATGCTCCTACAACATCATGCTCCCCCTTTACATGCCCACCCTCAAATAAATTCTGCATATGTTGAACACTGGTGATCTTATGCATCCTAATCAACCAATAAAACATTTGAAAGCTCTTGATTTGTGATGCATCATTGTCTAACCATATGATATGATGATCAAATGATATGCCCCTGCTAGCCAAATCATGGTAGAATATTTGAAAACAACCTTGCACAAACTCTATAGAGTCTATGCGATCATCACTAATGTAAAAATCATACTCCCTCAATATCTTCCTTTCCTTCTCCATACTATCACATGCATGAATGAATACTATATGCACAAATATAGCAACCTGTGTGGAGTTGTAATACTATGATTGCACATCATTTTGTGACTGTAGTGTGTAGTTCTCTCTGAAGTCAACAACTAAAACAATTGTATCAAGTGGAAATGTGTCCTTGCATAACTTGAATTGTGAGTCCAACCATTGAGGTTGATGGTTATGCCTTGCATACTCATATACTATATTCTCACAAAAGATGCCCATAAACTGATACATTGGAATCTTTATGATGAATACTAAGAGGGGGGGGGTGAATTAGTATACCAAAAAACACTATACTCAAACACTTAAACAATCTAGTGATAAACCAGTAAAACAGTTTGACAGACAAACCGATTAGCACACATGCAAACCAAAATGCAAATAAGACATTCACCCACAGAAGCAATACCACCATAACACAAGATATTTGATGTGGAAACCAAAATGGGAAAAACCATGGTGAGATGGAACTCACAAGTAACTATCTGCAGAATAGGAACCAGACCGGTTAAGGTCTTACAATGTTCTTTACCGGAACAGATCCTGTTAGGAATCTCGATCTCTGTTAGGAAATAAGTCTGATTAAAGACTACCTTGCTAGAGGATTTTAGATCCACAGATGTGAACCACCTTGTTAGAGGATTTACAAAAGGCTTTTGGGCCTACCCGGTTAAGGGCTACTGCCTTGTCGAAGATGTGAGTAATCAACAAGTGAGTGATCTAGAAAATAGCACAGACTGCTTGGTTAGATCCTTGATAGCTCATTCCTAATGCATTACAGCATTACTTCAGTCTTCTACACATTCATACTCTCTCTAACTCCTCAACCACCTTAAACCCTAGCAACAACAACCTAAAACCCTAGACATGATGTCCTTATAAAGGAATCTGATTTCATGTCGGTCCAATAGGATTACAATACAATTTCCTAGGTTCAATGCATCTAGACATATCTGGTAACACGACACAAAAAGCACCGTTAAAGTGTCAGCACCATCAAACAATCAGTGGATGGTAACTCATCACAAAATGTCGATTGGTAACTCATCACAGAGTATTACCGGTTCATACAAAATACTGGTTCAAGTAAAATGTCAGTTGCTGGTTTGACAAAATGAAGAGTGGGAAATATGTGTTCTACCGCTTTGATCCTTCGTACTGCTTGAGATCCTTGAACCGCTTGGGGTTAACATACCACTTCAGATCGGTAAACACTTTCTACAAAACACCAATAGTGTAAGGACTATAATGCATCATACCGGTTGGAACATGTACCGGTTGAGCTTTAACTAATACATACAAAAATGATCTCAATGCAAGTGTGTGTCCATCAATGACAATCACAACATAATCATCAAAAATGCCAACAATCTCCCCCTAAGCATATACACTATCCCTTTTGCAGAAAATACAATGTGTACTACTTCTTAACAGAAATAACATGAAGGTATACATCAAAACATTCAAAATTTATACTTCTCCCCCTTTTCCAACAATGACAACAAAATATTATAGATTAACACCTGTGTCATTAGGATTAAAAGAATAAGAGTTTATGACAATAAGGAATAAAACTTGTCAAAAACAGATTTGAAGTCCTGCAAAAATTGTTTCATAGATAAGGACCAGGACTCAAGTAGGGAGGTTGCCACTTCTTTCTCTGTCTGCATCTGGGAGACCTGTTCTTCTATGGCATCTAGTGTGCTCATCTCCTGTGTCGCTGTTAAGGCATTCAGATTAACATAGCACTTCTGAAGTATTTGCAGATGTGGGAGTAGAACCAGTTGTAGCTCCTGCAAATCTCGTGACCAGGTGCTTATTTCCAACTCTAATTTGGCAGACTGGATGTGAAATTGGTGAACAGTTTGCCCATAAGTTGTAAAAGAGTCGTACGACAGCTTGAAGGTGCTCATATATAACTGCAAATCAGATTGAGGATTTTGCTTCTGTGCAAACACATCATCACAGAACAAATGGGGTTGGCAAATCTTGCTAAGTAGAAGATTCCCCTCATCTAGAGCATTCCTTATATCCTTCTGTGCTTTTTGCAGCTCAGACCGAAGCTCATTAAGCTTCTTCACTAGGGCAATGTTGAAAGCCTTTTGATGTTATTTCTTGGCATTTGCCTCTGCTACCTCCTCTAAGCTCTGCACTTGATCATCCACTACTATGCATAGGAGCTTCAATTGGGCCAATGATGAGTTGGTACTAGGGAGGTTTGTACCGGGTAACAAACCGGTAAGAGTGTCCACCACAGCTTGGATCACATCTTCCTCCTTAACACCTCAAGGCATTCTTGAGAAACTTAGATGCTCTATAGTAGCTCCATTTCACTTGCAGACTAGAGGTCAATGGGACTGGTGAGGTCAGCTAGTTTGGCTTGACTACCAGTTGCCTTAGGTGTCTCCATCTACGTGCTCTTTGCCACTTCAGCTTCCTTGTTCTCCTCTGCCTTCTTCTTCTCTGCTTCTTTTTTATTTTCCTCTTCCTTATCCTCCTCTTCTCCTCTACCTTATCTTCCTCTTCCTTCTTCTTTTCTGCTTCCTTTCACTTCTCCTCTTCCTTTCTCTTCTTCTCATCCTCTTCCTATTTCTTCTTCCTTGCATCATCTTGTTTCTTTTTCTCTTCTTCATCCTCTTTTCTTTTCTTCTCTTCTTATTTTCTCTTTTCTTCTTGTTTCCATTTCTCCTCATCTTTTTCTTTCTTCTTCTTGTCTTCTTCATCCTTCTTCTTCTTCTCCTCTTCATTCTTCTTCTTCTTCTCTTCATTCTTCTTCTCCTCCGCTTGCTTCTTTTCTTCCTCCTTTTTGTCCTATGTTTCATTTTGCTTTACTTCATGTTCTACCAGCTTCTCCTGTCCTATTTCTTCTGATGGTGTACCCTGAGCAACATCCTCTCCATCCAAAGAATCGACATCAATAGTGTCGATAGGTTCAATAACCGGGTTTCCTTCATCATCAAACACTTCATCTGGTTTGGTTACTGCCAGTTCTTGCTCAGCCTTCCTGTTGGCTTCAGCCACTCTATGCATCTTCAGAGCTTCTAGAGCAAGGGTATGTGTATTCTTGAGCACTTCTTGACCCTTCCCTTCTAGTAACAGGAGTCTTCTTATTCTCATGAAAAAGAGGCCTTTGTATTTATTCATTACTTCAAACAATTATGAATTTGATACATCAGGAAAATGTTCAACAAAAACTTTCTCTCTCATTTCCTGTTCCTTCTCTATGGCAATGTGTCATTTATTATCTAAGGACTTATACAAAGAATTTGGTGTCTCAAATCTAATTTCTGAAGGCGATGAGTCATTAACACATAAATACTGAATAATTTCTTTTTCAACCGCTTCCTTTCCATCATCATTAAAGTCATCAAAATAATCAATCAAATCATTCAACACTTTTCTCCTAATGTTTTTGATAGTTCTTTGACAATGTGTCAAAGGTTTGTAGGAGGAGATGTCAATATTTACCAGTGTCGATGATGTCGGTTCATTCTTTGTCTTTTTCTTTGTTTGTCGTGTCTTCTTAGGTTTTTCCTTAGACACAATTTCTTCTGAGTCTGGTTAGGCATTCCTTGTCTTCCTCTTTCTCTCGAACACTTTAGTAGGTTCCACTTTCAGTTTCTCTTTAGCCGGTGACCGCTTGGTCACTATAGGACTAGCTGTAGTAGACGGTGTCAATGCTGAAGGCACTGCTTTTTCCTTCTTCACTGAAGGTTTTTTCCTTTTTTTGTTGAGGGTTCCTCAATCGGTGTTATCCTTTCTAGGTAGGTGTTGGTTCTCCTTTCCTTTGGATAAAGTGGTGAGGTAATAAGGGTAGAGGCATATCATTCATTACCTCATAGCTCATAGGCTCCACTTCCTCCTACTTGGGCTCAACAACCTCCATTATGCATTAATCCACTTTAATGGTGAAACAGATATCATCTTCATATTTCTTGACAATATCACCTGATATTCTCATCCTCTGACTCATTTTGTGTCTGAACTCATCAAAGTACTTGTCCAAAACTTTAGGGTAACCAGTTCCAACTGCTTGAAGGCTTTCCTTGATTTGCTTGGTTACCGGTTGGTCAACAGACCACTGGACATCACCTACTCCTGGAAAGTAGCCTTGGAAGTAAAAGAACCCAACCACTAATTGTCCAAACTTGAACCTCAATGCATTATTCTATTTGATCGATTTAAGATTCAATGGGAGTTGCCTTTGCATACCAATGCACAAGTCAAATGATGCATCCTCCTTGATCATCTACTAAGTGGCATTTACCGCTACAACAGATACAGAGTTAAGTCTGCTGGCAGAGAATGTCTGGTAGCCTATCACCATGCAGGCACACTTGACCAGATCGTCCTTGATTGAATTGAAGGTCATACCTCGTGAGTCACTCACTGGATCGGTGAGCTTGGACATTTCAGTCTTGCTTACCATCCTTAGGGCTGGCACTTCTCTTGTATTGCAGAAACCGATGACGGCATGGATTACTTGCGGTGTAATATCATGCATTCTTTCCAAGTACATCTTGTCACAATGAACTCTGCTAAGAATGGTCCTAATGTGATCATCTGTGAAATCTTCTAGGAAATAAACAACATTGTGGAGCTTCTTCTTCTCCAAAATACTATACTCTGGTTTGATCTTTTTATCTTGTCCACAAAATAAACCTAGCTGCGAGTGAATTGCTAGAGACCCTAGGTCTTTGATTTTACAATCTATGTAATCTGAGATTCCCTCTTCTACTATCACACCAGTTGGAACTTGTGATAGGGCATTATATCTAGACTTGTGTTGAATAAAGCTTGTTGAATCTGCAGATGTACTAGAGCTAGTATGGGATGCAGAAGCCATGATAGAAACTGAAAACTCGTAAAATAACTTTCAAGAATCATGAATTTAGGGCTTTCAGATTCTTCTCCACCTCACACTCTGTCAGTTGCAGAATCGCCGCTTTGCGTTCTTCACTTGATCGTTTGCAATTTGAATTTGAATCTCCTTCAAGGTTCCTTAGTTTCTCAGAATCGCAGCACAAATCACTTTTCTTCACTCTGCACTTGAAAACCTTCTTCGCTCAAAAACTGATAGTGAGAAATGATTTGAAAAATCCTTTTAAACATATTGCTCACCTACTGCAATAAATGTTCCACCATTAGCGCGTAAACCCTAATTTGCCTTTTACCATTTCTAGTCTTCCACCAAATGATAGGTATCGTATACCGATTAAGGTCTTTTATCGGTGTAAACTGGGGGTTTGAAACATTTCACCATTTTCTCCCCCTAAGCTTTTCTGAAGCTTAGTTTGCCAGTTCTGTGATTTCCACACTAGGTGCAGAAACCGGTTCCTCTTGCAACATTGCTAGTTTCTTCTTCCAGGTCTTGTTCATATTCGCTTGAACAGTGTCAACATCAATCCTTCCTTCTGGAGTGACTGGTATGTCATCCGATATGTTCTTTCTTGATCTATAGAATTTGGCAATGTGACCCGGTTTGTTGTAGTGATAGCAAACCAATCCAAGTGCTCTCTAGGGTCCATTGTTCATGTTTCCATTCTTCCTTCTACATGTTGCAATAGTGTGACCATAACCATGATAAACCCAACAATTTTCTCTCCATCCAGTTGCCGCTTGATAGACATTGCTTCTTGGCTGATGATTGAAGGCATTAAACCAGTTGTGATTCCGGTTCACAAAAGTTTCAGGACCAACTTCTTGGGTCCTCTAAGGATATCTTCCAGTGTTGTTCATAACAGACCTGCAATCAGATGCTCTATGCCCAAACTTGTTGCATGCATAATAGTTACCATTGAATTTATAGGATCTAGGCTTATCATTTAGAAAATAAGGAAAATTATTGTAAGCCTTACTCCTACACACATTTGCAGTATGTCCTTCTTTCAGATAGTTAAAGCAAATAGGTTTAAACTTTTGCTTACCTTTATCCTTTAATGCCAGTTGATTCTTTGATGTTCCAACATTTGTACCAGAGGTCTCACCTTCCTCATGACCGGAATAACCAAGTCCATTAGTGTTCTTGACAGGTTTGGCAGATTCAAGCTTTTGCTCTAGCTTGACAGTACTCTTATTGAACTTAGCAAGTATTTCCTTTGACTTAGAGAGTTCTTTGGAAATAGCAGCATTTTTTTCCATCAAGTTTTCATTCTCAGAGATGGCAATGTTCAATTCTCCTTGCATGTCTTCCATTTCCACTTTGCTCGCATGGAGTTGAGCAATTAGGGCACTGATGTCTTGCTTCAACTTGGAGTTTTCATGATCTTTGTCTTTGACTAGATCTTCAGCTTTCCTCCAGTTCTCAAGCTCTTGAAACATTCGAATAGTTAGTCCTTCCAATTCTTTTCTCAGGTTGGAATTGGATTCATTCAGCTTTTCTACTTCTTGAATCAGGGCTTCCATGTTTGCTTCATCAGAGGAACTATTTTCAGATAGCTCCATCAACTTTTCTGCATGTTCTCTCTTTTTTTCTTGAGATGCCTTGTATTTGACCATAAGATCATCATAGGCTTGCTCAAACTAAGTGAGTTGATGAGTAAGTTCCCTCAATGTGTATTCCCCCATATCTCTTTCCAAGTGGTTAAACTTATAGAAAGGTAGGCTCTGATACCAATTGATGAATACTAAGAGGGGGGGGGTGAATTAGTATACTGAAAAACATTGTACTCAAACACTTAAACAGTCTAGTGATAAACAAGTAAAACAGTTTGACAAACAAACCAGTTAGCACACATGCAAACTATAGCATCCTAAAATTGCGACAATTGCAATTTCGACCGCATTTGGGTCTTCACGATGGTGATGCAACACGAAACCTGAATGGAGACCCTGAAACTTGTCCATGACATCAAAAACTGCATTTTTCAGCACCCTGGCCTGACCCTCCTTGCACCCTGCTGTCCCGAGAGGTGGGACCATGGCGCCCAGCGCCCTGGTCCTTCAGGACTAGGGCGCCTAGTGCCCTGGTCCCCCAAGACCATGGCGCCTAGCGCCCTGGTCCCTGGCCCTATTTTTGGGCCCGGTCTCTTTTGGGCATCGGGTCTTTATGTTTGCAAATTGGAAAATAACCTTTCCTGGTCGGCCTAAGGTCGGAAAAATCAGTCCTTTAACCCTAATTGACAAGTATATAAACTACATTTCCTCTCCCATTTTGGTAAGATGGAAAAAACGCGGAAACGATATTCAAACATTCAAGCATTCAAGCATTCCTTCAAGCAATTGATCATTCTAAGTCTCCATTCAAGGCTAAGTATTGCATTCAAGACAAGGATTCAACCATTGAAGAGGAGATCACTTACAACATACAACATACAACAACATCTACACCTTCGCATGTAAGAATACAAACATTCTTACAACAAGGTACTAGTACTTGTTTTACATTACAATCATTTACATTTACAGCATTTCTCATTTCTTGGTTAATTCCAAAACCGGGGTTTGACCTAAGGGCAAACCCCTAATCCCTAACCCCCCAATCATCTTCGCTTTTCTGTGTGTAGGTTGCAGGTACGCGGCTGTAATTGAAGATCTGGAATCCTTGTGCAGAGACGAACAGATCCCCCTTCGTTTTGCGGATTTTTCGGAGGACCATGTGCACGTCGGGCGCCATCATCCTGTCAACTTTTGCTCAAATTTGCAAGACAGTGCCATCTCAACATTTTACTACTAATTCCAGGTCCACAGCTTCATCCTATATCCCTATCTCTTTTTATAAGCGAATCTTTCTCACTTTCTATGCATTCCTAGCTTGATCCTTCTATCTACATTCTTTACAAAAGAGGGTAGCCTTGTTGTCTTAACCCTTGAAACTCATTTAGAATCCAATCTTGCATTGTGTGGGATTGGATCTTGTGGGTTTCAACCCCTCTTTTGAATGTAAAGTCTCCCCTAAGTGAAAACCGTCAACCCTAGTGACCTCCTTCCCCTCTCCTCGGAGTGGTGGGGGGGAACACTTAGGGTTCGCTCGCGATTTTCTGCTTTACATTTTGGTGAACCCGATGTGAACATCCTTTCTGATTATTCATGGTTAGATCTGAAAATTGGATGCCTTGATTACATTTCCATGTTTGATATTTTGCAAAGTTTAGAGGTTAATTGCATAAAAACCCTAAATTTTCTTTTTAGTAATTGAGCTTGTGAAATGTTTAATTGTTAATGCTTGTTTTAGATCTACCCTTCTACTGCAAATTATCAAATCATATCTATGCTTTAATTTTGAAAATTAAGTGGTTAAGTGTCAAAACCCTAATTTTTAAAACCCTCTTGATTCAGCCTTTGACCGATAATTTCACTGATCAAAACATCTCCAAATCGGCTGTAACTTTGGATTCCGCAACAAAATCATAATATCTTTCATCCCTGAAAATTTGGAAAAAATTTGCGAGGACCGTGTGCACCTCGAGCGCCATCGTCCCTGACATTTTTTTCGAAATTTCAGGAGTTAGATCTTACTGTATTTTTCTGCTAAAATCCAGAATTTTGGCTGATTTCATCAATTCTAACACTTTCAAAATTAAAGTCAAAATTGATCTAGTGATTGCTTGGATTAAGGCTCCTAATCATTCAAAAATTGTTGAAATTGAAATTTTGTGTCAAAATTGTGTTCTTACTGTCCTAAATCTGAAAAGTGTGTCGACATTCATTCAAAATTTCAGTGCTTTATTCAAATTCTTGTAATTTGTGACTTTTGAAATTAAGTGTTTAATTACACCAACTTTGATTTCCGCTTTCAAAATTGAATTTTGCGTGAAATTGAGTCAACTTTTAAATTTCACAGCATGCATTGCTCTTAGTATTCCCTCTAAAATCATAAAATTCAAAATTTCAGTTTCCCTCTCTTTTTCAAAATTCAAATTTTGCATTTTTCAACAATCTTGGTAGGGTTCAATTTTGAGATTGCAACTTTAATTTGGCCTATCTACAGATCGTAAAATCACTCAATTTTTTCAGATTAGCTTTAAAATCATCATAACTTTCATCCCTGAAAATTTCGAAAAAAGTTGCGAGGACCATGTTCACCCCGAGCGCCACGGTCCCTGACATTTTTTCCAAAATTTTGAGAGATTGTCATGATTGCATTTAACAGCTTAAATCTAGGAGATTGGCTGATTTTATTGAAATTTGTTACCTCTAAATTCAAAATCTTCTCTCCCTCTCTAGTGCATGAGTTTTACAACAATAAGCCCTACTTACACTATTCCCGTTAGACGAAGCCTTAGAATTAAGTCTTTCCAAGGTTTAATTACTGAGGAGATGGAACCTAATTTGAATGGCCTTTTTAACGAGGACATGGGTAATTCCTCTAATCCTCCTAATGATGAAGAAGCTCTCCATGAGGTTTCTGTAGAACAACTTTCGAAATTGGATAACCAATTTGATGATTTTCAGCAATGGATGTCTCAAGAGTATCCCAATAGTCAAGCTCTTTCATTAATTGAGGGTCTAAAACGTATGGTTCAAAGTGATAAGAATGGAATTGATATTTTGCGTGGTATTGCACACATTGTGGATTCGAATGTGATGCCTATGAAGAGTTGTGCTGAAACTTTAGGTTATACACAACCTCCTACTCAAGTCAATCATTTTGTTCCTTTAACAACCTCTATTGCTAGCATACCTACCTTTACATCAAACATAATGGCTACTTCTATACAAGACATTCCGCCTATGATCACCATTCATGGGGGCAATCCTTCTTCTTCAATTAACCCTCTTCCTTCATTTAATCCGACTTCTTCATTCATTCCTTCAATCAGTGTTCCTATTACATCTCCACAAAAGAACCTGGCGCAAGGGGGCAATTCATTCAACCATTCCATTCCTCCTTGTAGTGTTCCTCCTTTCCAATCATTTCCTATGACTAACTATCATAGTGTCCCACCACTTTACTCTCAATCAATACCTTCTTTCAATAACATAATACCTCCATCACAATCTAACACGTCTAATATGAATTCTTCAACTGAAGCGACCATTAACAATCTTGCACAAACTGTCTCTTCTTTACAGCAACAAATTGCCTTTATGAATCAATCTAAGTTTAGTGTGCCCACATTTGATGTTGCGAGCCCACTTTCTCTTGACATTGTTCGAGCTATCCCTCCTAAACATGTTGAAATCCCGCATTTGGAGCTTTATAATGGTAAAGGTGATCCTCTAACACATGTTAAGACTTTTCAAACAATATGTACCGATTTTGCTTATGACCAAAGGTTGCTTGCAAAACTGTTTACTAGAACATTAAGAGATAAAGCCCTACAATGGTATTGCTCGTTGCCTTCTTATTCTATTACTTCTTTCAAACAACTTGCAAATGCTTTTATTCAACAATTTCAAAACAATATAAGTCCTAAAGTTACTTTGATTGATTTAATGCATTGTAAACAAGGTGTTAAAGAAAAAGTGACTGATTTCATTAGTAGATATAAGCATTTGTATGCTCAAATTTCTTTTCCACTACCTGACAATGATATTCAAAGAATCTTTATTTCTAATTTACAAAAAGATATTCAAGACAAACTTCTATTTTCTGAGTTTACTTCTTTCCAACAGTTGTGTGCAACTCTTCACAATTATCAACTGACTGTGAGTCAAATGGAACAAGCAAATCCTATGGCTTCGAGTGATAAGGGTGATAGTAGTCAACAACCATTTGGGAAGTTTAAACCGAACAAAGAGTCCATTAAATTCAATGAAAACATCATCAATAACAATGTGAATGCAGCATCAGGTGTGCTTCCTATTTCTAAGTTTTTCAAGAAGGAAAGAAAGTTTACTCCTTTGAATGAATCATTGCATAGTATTATGAATAAGTTATTGGAACAAAATGTGCTTACTCTCCCTCCTGTAAAGCAAATCAATCCTACAAAGATTATTTCACCCTATTTTGATAACAAATCTTTTTGTCAATTTCATCGTCAACTTGGGCATGATACTGAAAAATGTTTTGCTTTAAAGGGTAAAATTCAAGATTTGATTGATAATAATACTATCTCTGTTTCAGGAGTGAATGATAAAGGCAACACATCTGTAGCTCCTCCTAACCAAAATCTTAAGATTTTTACTGATCCATTACCTTCTCATACCTCTAATGCAATTGAGGCTAATGATTCCTCTTTCTCATCTGATGGTCTTGTGTCTATGACTCTGAATGTGATTAACTTTGTAGAGAAGCAAGAAAACCCTAAAGAACCTTCCATCACATTTGATTCTAGTGAAACTATCAGGGCACCTGATGGTCCTTTATATATAGTTGCAAAAGTCAGGAATACACCTTGCCGTGGAGTGCTTATTGATCCTTCGTGCATGGTTAATGTTATTACTGAGGAATTTCTTTTTACTTTGCAATTGAATCAAGTGATTTATGACAAAACAAATGTGATTGTGAAATTATTTGATGCATTTTCTTCTTCTGCAATTGGTTATATTACATTACCTATTGAGGTCCATAACAAATCCCTTGATGTGAACTTTGCTATTATTCCTTCATCCGAACAATTTCGTGTGAAGCTAGGCTATCCTTGGCTATCTTCCATGAAAGCTATTACTTCTCCTATTCATAAATGTTTGAAATTTCCCCATAATGGTGAAGTTGTTACTGTCAATCATAGTCTCTTTAAACCAGCTGAAAGAACTTCTAGTGTTCCTATTGATTATTTTTGGCCTAAACAATTCCAATCTCTTCCTCCATGAAGTGATCATCTTTTCAAATCTTATCAAAAGTGGAAAACAGATATGATCCTATCTCTAAGTGAACCTAGAACACCCAAACTTGATATTCCTATCGTTCTTGAGAAGGAAGTTCTTCCTTTGAAAGATAAAACTAATGTCTTTCCTCAAGAAGATTCCCAACCCATCTCCATGGATTGACTATGTCTATGTCTAATAAACTTTCTAAAAGCACACCTATACCTCCTCATCATGATGGACTTGGTCTCCTTCCTAAACCAAATATTCCTCCTTTATACGGAGCAGTTCCTCCTCCTTCCTTTTATAAAGAGAAGAGACCCTCCTCTTCTCCTATTATCCAGCCTAAGAGACCACAACCTAAACACCCAAGTGATAAGGTTGAGAACATTCCTCCTCCTCAATCTTCTCCACTTCCTACTAAGACTAGACAAAATCGTTCTGCACGTGAATGTCGACGAAAGCATCGTCTTAGAGCTCAGGCAGCTGCTTCTCAAACTTTGCAATCCCCAAAAACACCTTCAACAAGCATTATTCCATTTTCTCCAAGATCTCCTAAACATAAGATGCATGATGGTCTTGATCCTGTGCGAGTTAAAGATCCTATTTTTATAAATCTTGATGATGATATAGATGAAAATGTTATTCATGATGAAAATGTTACTTCTTTTGATTCTGATAGTGAATATGAATATGTTGATGTTGATAACCATTTATCTAACGAATTTTCTAAAGCACTTATCCTAGCTCCTAGACAAGAATAACGTGGCTTGGAACATGAACATAGCCCTTGTTTGGATCTTGTGATAGCTCCATCTGCTATGTTGAATGTTCCTCCTCTAGCGTGTTCCCTGCCTTCCCGAAATATTGATCAGCAAGATCGGGGGGTAGATGATGTGCTAGACTAGTTTCATTAGCATAGCAGATTCTCTCCTCCTCTCTTTTGTTACTTCTTCTATGTGTTATTCTCATTCTTCTATTTGTTGTCCTTAGTGTTGTCTACTTGAGGACGATGCAAAGCATTGAGATCTCTTTTGGTCTCTCTCATGTTGACTCAAAAGACACATGTGTTCCCTTCTTCTAGGTGACCTTCCTTGATTAGGGAATGAAGAACAATTATGCATACATACATATGATATACATGAATTATCATACAACATACTGACCTCGAGGAAAGCGAAGTCACCTCGTGCTTTGTGTTTTGTGTCTATTATCCTTGGGTTTATCTCACACTTGGGGGCTAAATCCTTGTGATGACGTGCTCCTTTCCCTTCTCATGTATCACTACCTTAAAGCAATCACCCCCGTTGAGGCGTGTGCGATCGCTTTAACATAGGGAGGCATACACCCTGTCTATCCCTTCAAGATACTCGAAAATTTCTTGGTGAACTTAGCTTTGCCTTGAAAATTTTTGGTATTTTTCTTGCCTGACTCACAGTGAGGGAGCCTTACTACTGACAGTCATGGTTCTCCCTCGTGATCTTCCCTTTTACTTTGTCAATCGAAGTCGTAAGATCCTTAGTCCACTGGGGGCTTGGTGTGTCTTGCCTCCTTGACGTAGTGAAAGTCTTTCAATGTTGTTTCCTTGTACTTTACCGGAAGTATGAGCGTACGCTTATACTCCCGCTAAAGTGGGGGCTAAATGTAGCATCCTAAAATTGCGACACTTGCAATTTCGATCGTATTTGGGTCTTCACGATGGCGATGCAACACGGAACCTGAATAGAGACCCCGAAACTTGTCCATGACATCAAAAACTGCATTTTTCAGCACCCTGGCCTGACCCTCCTTGCACCCTACTATCCCGGGAGGTGGGACCATGGCGCCCAGTGCCCTGGTCCTTCAGGACTAGGGCACCCAGTGCCCTGGTCCCCCAGGACCATGGCGCCTAGCGCCCTGGTCCCTGGCCCTATTTTTGGGCCCGATCTCTTTTGGGCATCGGGTTTTTATGTTTGCAAATTGGAAAATAACCTTTCCTGGTCAGCCTAAGGTCAGAAAAATCAGTCCTTTAACCCTAATTGACAAGTATATAAACTACATTTCCTCTCCCATTTTGGTAAGATGGAAAAAAGGCGGAAACGATATTCAAACATTCAAGCATTCAAGCATTCCTTCAAGCAATTGATCATTCTAAGTCTCCATTCAAGGCTAAGTGTTGCATTCAAGACAAGGATTCAACCATTGAAGAGGAGATCACTTACAACATACAACATACAACAACATCTACACCTTCGCATGTAAGAATACAAACATTCTTAGAACAAGGTACTAGTACTTATTTTACATTACAATCATTTACATTTACAGCATTTCTCATTTCTTGGTTAATTCCAAAACCGGGGTTTGACCTAAGGGCAAACCCCTAATCCCTAACCCCCCAATCATCTTCGCTTTTCTATGTGTAGGTTGCAGGTACGCGGCTGTAATTGAAGATCTGGAATCCTTGTGCAGAGATGAACAGATCCCCCTTCGTTTCGCGGATTTTTCGGAGGACCGTGTGCACGCCGGGCGCCATCGTCCTGTCAACTTTTTCTCAAATTTTTAGGACAGTGTTGTCTCGACATTTTACTACTAATTCCAGGTCCGCAGCTTCATCCTATATCCCTATCTCTATTTATAAGCGAATCTTTCTCACTTTCTATGCATTCCTAGCTTGATCCTTCTATCGACATTCTTTACAAAAGAGGGTAGCCTTGTTGTCTTAACCCTTGAAACTCATTTAGAATCCAATCTTGCATTGTGTGGGATTAGATCTTGTGGGTTTCAACCCCTCTTTTGAATGTAAAGTCTCCCCTAAGTGAAAACCGTCAACCCTAGTGACCTCCTTCCCCTCTCCTCGGAGTGGTGGGGGGGAACACTCAGGGTTCGCTCGCGATTTTCCGCTTTACACAAACCAAAATGCAAATAAGACATTCACCCACAGAAGCAATACCACCATAACACAAGATATTTGATGTGGAAACCCAAATGGGAAAAACCACGGTGAGATGGAACTCACAAGTAACTATCTACAGAATAGAAACCAGGCCGATTAAGGTCTTACAATATTCTTTACCAGAACAGATCCTGTTAGGAATCTCAATCTCTGTTAGGAGATAAGTCCAATTAAAGAAAACCTTGCTAGAGGATTTTAGATCCACAGATGTGAACCACCTTGTTAGAGGATTTACAAAAGGCTTTTGGGCCTACTCGGTTAAGGGCTACAGACTTGTTGAAGATGTGAGTAATCAACAAGTGAGTGATCTAGCAAATAGCACAGATTGCTTGGTTAGATCCTTGATAGCTCATTCCTAATGCATTATAGCATTACTTCAGTCTTCTACACATTCATACTCTCTCTAACTCCTCAACCACCTTAAACCCTAGCAACAACATCAACCGCAACAACAACCTAAAACCCTAGACATGATGTCCTTATAAAGGAATCTGATTTAATGTCGGTCCAATAGGATTACAATACAATTTCCTAGGTTCAATGCATCTAGACATATCTGGTAACACAACACAGAAAGCACCGTTAAAGTGTTGGCACCGTCAAACAATCGGTGGATGGTAACTCATCACAAAATGTTGGTTGGTAACTCATCATAGAGTATTACCGGTTCATACAAAATACCAGTTCAAGCAAAATGCCGGTTGCTGGTTTGACAAAATGAAGACTGGGAAATATGTGTTCTTCCGCTTTGATCCTTCATACCGCTTGAGATCCTTGAACTGCTTGGGGTTAACATACCGCTTCAGATCGATAAACACTTTCTATAAAACACCAATAGTCTAAGGACTATAATGCATCATACCGGTTGGAACATGTACCGGTTGAGCTTTAACTAATACATACAAAAATGATCTCAATGCAAGTGTGTGTCCATCAATGACAATCACAACATAATCATAAAAAATGCCAACACTTTACACTAACCAATTCACACCATTTTTCTTATTTTCCATCTTTTAGCATGTAGGCCACTATCTTATATTTTTCAAATTCTACTAGTTTGTTTCCAACTGCATGTGTACTCTCCATATGTTCACAAATTTGTAAATGTTGCAAGCCACCATAATGAACACATGTCATCCAAGGAGAGCTTATTGTAATATAGTTGACCATCCACTCTTTCGCATAAGATGTTAGATATGAATTCCATTGAAGATGTGGGTGGAGTATTTATGTTACATTCTTGAAAAACATTGTTAGTATGCAAATTTACACATATATGTCGATAAACATCATAATGGTTAGAAAATTCAATATATACTCTACAACAACAAGTTGTGCATGTGTGATTTATTTTTACATAAAAAGGCTTTACCATCTCAAAGAATCTTTAACTAATTTTAATTTGAGGATACATATGTAGAAACCTGGCAAAAAATTGTGTTTGTCATATCCCAAAAAATATTTGGATGTGGATCACGAATTTGAATATCAATCCTCCTTTTTACAACATCTCTTTGATTGGGAGAGACCCTTGTGTTCATTCTTCCAAATTCTTCAAGTAGGGATCTCAAGGCTTCAACAATTGCTTTATCTTTCCACAGTAGTCTACCAGAGAATGCCCATAACTCATTGTTATTTGGATCCTCCACTCTTTGATGCCTTCCCATAGCTCTCATTAGAGTCTATCTACTTACTTTCAATGATTTACTTGTCTTTCTAATGAGGCAAGTTTACTTGGTTTGAGTTCTTACAATTGTTGATGCAATGACATGTCATGTGGCATTACTACATTTTGCATAGTAGGTAGAACCCACAATATCATATGCACTCATAAAATTCTTTACAATAGATTTGTCACTTGATTCACTTGATGTTCTTAGCCCAAGAATCTTCATTATGGGCCTAAATTTCAGATTTCTCATCATGTCAACAAATAGTTGACATCTTCCTATCTCATTTAAATTCTCAAAAAATAATCTCTATATCTGATTAGCATGTCTTTTACAAGTACACTTTGGAATCTTATCAACCATTGGTTTCAAAAAATTAGCATCAATATCAATCAAATACTTAGGCTTTATATGCAAAACTCTAGGGGGTGTTCTCAAACTTTGAGTTGCCTCAACATTAGGAATGTAAACAACATTAGGGATAGATGGCATACCTTCAACTAGAGATGAAAATGAGGACATACCTTGAAATTGAGGTGTATAAGATGGTGTAACTTCAACATTTCATGTCAATCATGATGTACTTGCAATGTGAGATGTCATAGAGGGAGTGCATTCAATGTGAGATGTTGTAGACTCCAATGGTGTGCATTCAACATGAGATGTTGTAGATGGTGTGAATTCAATCTGAGATGTTGTAAATGATGTTCCTTCAACTTAAGATGTAAGAGATGGTGTGCCTTAAACTTGAATTGTGGTAGATGACATGCTCTCAACCTAGGGATCCAATTATCTCATTGCATAGAGGTTTTGCATCCATTACCTTTGTGCGGTAAATTCCATCTCTCTCTTAGATTGGGTGGATGTTTCATGTTCCTCTTCAATTGTCATGTCTTCTTCTACGATGTTCAATTTCCTTGCTTCATGAAGTTGCCTCATTCCTTCTCTTTTCTTTGAATTATTAGCTTTGAATTCTTTCAGTGTTACATTATTTGGTTGTTTCCTCAGGATGATGATGATTTCTACATGTACATGCACATACAAGAGAATGAAGGTAGTTCATAAAGAGAGCTCAAGAGGCATAAGAAGGGGTGGATCTAATCAATCTATGACTTTCCTAATGAAGTTAGGGTAGTTTAATGAAATAAGGTTTGTTCAATTGAAGTAAGGTTGGTTCAAATTAAGAAAAGATGATTCAATTTAAGTATATGGTTGGTTGTCCATTTCATTATCATTAAAATTGGTCACCTTGATTTGTATGACACATAAACTATGAACATGCTAACATAATCATATTAAAGTCAAACTTAAACATAAAATATTCAAAAAGAACAAAATCAAATGACAAAGCATTTAAATTTAACTAAGTGACAAGGTGACAATGATAAAATGCATATATTAAAATAGATATTACAAATAGAAAATTATTTCATATTCTTTTGTTTTTTTCTTTAAAATGCACAAAAATTAATCTTCTTATGCAACTTCCCTCGAATTCAATGTTGAATCTAATGTAAATCTAATAGGATCATTATAAACTATGAAAGTAACATTTCTATTCTCAAATTTAAATAAAAAAACACTTAATAATTATTTGAATTCGAGAAACATGAAAATATTACCCCAAATAATCAAATTTGATCTAAAAACTTTATGTCTTCCTCTTCTACATTGTCTAATGAATTAAAAGGTGGTGGAGAGGTGTTGGAATATGCAAACTTGTGTCAAAGGAAAACACCATGGAAAAGCATTTTTTTGTTGGATGATGCACGGAAACTAGATACAAACAGAGAATGTGGACCTGAATCATGGGTCAAATATCCCTTTTTACTGTTTTTAGTGTAGCATATTTGGCTAGTGCCAAATTATAACTTTCGTTGAGATTTTACAACATTTGATAAATTGGTAAAAATGATAAAGAGGGATAAGAGGAAAATAGAAAGAGAGAAGGAAAGTGAATAGTGAGAGAAA